>NC_081421.1:110955248-111255248 GCF_949786415.1 Peromyscus eremicus | reverse complement strand
TTGCTTCTTTATTTAGGTAGACCTCTTTATCAGCATATGTAGATGAGCTCCAGAATAAACAGCTTTAAAAGAATAAACTATAGTTATTGTAGAAATATAGTAATGAATCAATAATATTATAATGTTTTAGAAGAAATTCTAGAAAAAAAAATATTTCTCTTCATTTTAGCATCAAGAGAATGTCTTCACTGATGATTTGATTTTGTTCTTGTGATACATTCAAGATAATGTAATTTAAGTTTGCTGGAATGGGTTATTTTTCTCTACTTATTTAAGAAATGAAAATGCAAGAAAACAATGTCTTTGTACTTAACTATATTATATTCAGTGTGAAAGTTGAATATATAGAGAGTTGGGACATGGAGAGAAAGAGAGCGATTGAGAAATTGAAGGAGAGATGAACTTGAATTAGAGAGAAGCTAAGAAGAAATCCAAAAGACATGTTTCCACATCTGAGCAAATGCTCTGGGATTTTTTAGGTTTAGAGGTGGAATGGGTATCTTTATCCCTCAGAATTGGTAGATTTGGCTATCATGGATTTTGGGTGAGGATAATCTGGAAAAAGACAAAGATGCTTATTGGTTCCCACCAAAGTACCACATTTGTGGGAGACTACAAATCCCCACTGAATTCTTCTCTCTTAAGGAGATGTATAGCCCACGAAGTCTTTAATCTTGCCAAAAGAAAAGAACCTGGTACTCTGCCATATTAAATGTTTAAGTGAAAACTGGATAAATCTACCAAGAAACTTTTACCTCTATTTGTCTGCCCCCTATCTCTTCATTTGCAAATGGCAGATACTTTACCTGAGTTGTATCTTTTTGTTACTAAGAAAGGTACTTATGTCAGCCAACTTGTTGAATACTTTACTAGTCCCAATACACCATAAAATTTAAGTGCCAGTGTTTCAATTATATCTTTTCTCATGTAGACCTTTTATCTCATTCTCAAATTAACCTATTTATTTTCTCATTAAATTATATACTTTTACAAGTTGTCTTAGCAGCTTTTTGAAATAAGATTGAGAATGATTTGTTTTGATATAGTTACAATATTAGTTTTGTTGTTTTGACAATATAATCATTTCAAAACTTTAACAGTAATTTGAATTTAGTTTTAATATTTTAATTGGTGTTGCATAACTATTTCTGTGGATCTGCAAGCAAATGTCCAGTCACCTCAGATAGGTACTAAAGACAGGTTAAATTTTAATTTCACCAAAGTCTAACTTGATGAATTTATTGGGCTTTCTTACCAAGTGCTGGAGAAGAATCACTTACAAGAGCATGGATCATCTCATGCAGCTGCATTACCACAAGGCCCTACCCTTTCACGGATAGGGACATTAAGGAAGCTACCTCATGGAATCCTTATTTTAACCAACTTTTTACTTCAATATATAGTCTAGAATCTTCTAAAGTCACTTGTAGCCAGGGCAGATGAAAGGAAGTGTAGCTAGAGTTTTCCTGCCTGGCCCACAGTCAGGACAAATCTCTGTCACCCGCCAGTCCCAAAGCTGCTCAGACCCAACCAAGTAAACACAGAGACTTATATTGCTTACAAACTGTATGGCCGTGGCAGGCTTCTTGTTAACTGTTCTTACATCTTAAATTAACCCATTTCTATAAATCTACACCTTGCCATGAGCTTACTGGCATCTTCACATGCTGCTTGTCATGGCGGTGGCTGGTGGTGTCTCTCTGCCTCAACCTTCCATTTCCTAGAATTCTCTTCTCTGCTTGTCCTGCCTATACTTCCTGCCTGGCCACTGGCCAATCAGCATTTTATTTATACAGTGATATCCACAGCAAGGAAGTAATTGTAGAAATTCAAGATCAGAGCCTATTGACCTTGCCTACTACTAAATGGCTACAACTAAAATGTTCTGCTGCAGTTACCATGGTTATGGGGCAAAGCTCAAGAATGATATCTCCAAGTAAATGCTGCTATTCAACAGTCTCTTTCTACCATTGATGCTTAGTATTATTCACATATGCATCTTCTCATGTGAAATTGTTATTCATTCCCTTTTATAATGTAATATTTTCTTTTGGTTGTACAGATATTAAATGGTTAAGTAGACGGAGACAAGTAGAATAATAGAATGATATGGCTCTCTTAAATCTGATATATGTTTTTGGCTTGTTTAATGAATTATAACACACCTAACACAGGACACTTATCCCTGTTGGCATTATGCACTTAAATTGATGCTAATTTTCTTGGGAAAAAAACTTGAACTTATATAATGGAAAATGTTTTGCCATGTTATTTTTTTCTATAAATGCTGAGTGATTTGAAAACAATTCTTAGTGATAGAAAAAAACCCTATGTGCATTTGAAAAGAGAACCAATAGAAACCCAAAGTGCAAAGTATTCTAGTTCACAATGTATTCAGATTTCTATGCTTGATCAATAGGAACTGCCAGTAGACAACTACTCTAGCTTATAATTTTTTAATGGAATGCTGTTGTAGCAATGGTACTGGCTGAGAAAAATCAATACATTTGAATATATGGAGTTGAAATGCCTACTATTTCATAAATGTTAAAGTCAATAAAGTTCCTATAAAAATTTAATGTTATATAAGTTTATATGAATTTATGTTGATGAAATTGCCATTCCTCGGAAGAAAATGTAAATGTAGTCCTTAAATGCAATGAGTCATGTGCACTCTAGACTAGGATGCCTGTGTTTCTTTGATTTGTTATTATAAGAGAAATCTTAATTAAGAGCTATAACAACCAACAGCCATAAGATGGAAGATTTGTGTGTCTGAATTATTTTAAATTCATGAATAATCCTTTTTCCCATGACCCAGAAGTAACTTCCTTGCACAGAAACAGCTGTTTATCACAGTCATGTTATCTACAATTGAAATGATGCACCTCGTATGGAAGCTAATCTTTTATAAGTGTTCTTCCAAACATACCAAATAATTTTGTGAAAAATTGACTGCTATAGCTAGTACATGTGTCTGCTGAGCTGCTCAGTGTTCAGTGTGCATCATCAGTATGATGAATTTTACCTACTCTAAGTACCCAAGTCAAAGTCCACATCTTTACACCACTCTGATAGTCACCTCATCCTTCTTTTTTTTCCTTGCCAGTTGGTATAATAATTAGATTATTATATAATTACTTCTTTACATAAACATGTCTTACTAATTAGAATATAAATAGCCTTGAAGGAAATTAAATGTGTTACATTTTTTAGTGTTATTGTGTGTGTGGTTGTTATTGTTACTATTTTCACTGTGTAGAATCAGTCCCTGGCATATAGTAAATCAATTTATAAAAACTGTTGAACAAAACAAATAACTCAGTTTAGATTAAATAATGTAAAAACACCAACTACCATGTCATATGGAAAGAGAGAACTCCATGTAAGCCATTTCTTATATCTGTTTTTATATGGAGAGAACTTTACTGTTAATGAAATGAATATATATGTTAGATTTAAGCCTAGCCTTAGACTCTGACACAGACATTTAGTTACTTTTTGGGTTATAGGAAATCTTTAATGGCTGTGATTCCCAGATTTTTAAAGATAGTACTCTCTAGACTATTATAAGTCTAAGTAAAATATAATGTTTATAAATGTATAGAATCTTTTAGGTTCTCATAAATGTGAAAATCTATACTTTTTTATTTTTTAAAAATATAATAGAGAATGCATGAATAATCCAGCAACTGATCACCTCAGTCAGAAAGAAAGGTCATGCACACTGTTTTTCTCTGAAAGTTTTAAAAAATTATTAATACAATTGTTATACATGTTATAATGAAAGAAGATATTTCAACAACTTTTGACAATATAAGCAAATAAATAATTACTCCACAGCTGTTGAAAATATTGAGAGATAGGAAAAGAGATAACATATCTGAAAATTCTGGAGACAGGAGACCTCGGGAGAAGAAGAGGTTGTGAGAAAGCGGATAGAGGAGGCAAAAGCTAACATGTGACATGAAAACAGAAATGGGGTTCTGCAGGTGGGAGGTCCTGACAGTCAGACAGGAAAAAAGAGAAGAAAGGCAGAATAAACACAGCTAAAACGGATTTTATTTGAAAAATTCCATGACAAAAATAAACATTAAAAATAATAAATACTTAGGTAAAAGGACAAAATATCACCAATTAACCAAAATCCTCAGTCATCAAGAGGTTAAAAAGCCAAAATTAACAATTATGTGTCCAGATACACAAACTCAAACTCCCGGAGAAAATGCTCATCATATGTCAACCTCTGAGCTGTGGGTTCAGAATTTTCTCATCAGAGGCTCTACTACTTTTATTTTGGTTTACACAAAGTCCCCAATCCTCAGAATTGCAGGGAGAAGCAGCCATTGACAAGGTGTACAGTGAATGTTCAAATTAAAAACTAACCTAAGTATATTAAACACACAAAAAATGCCAACAGAAATGATACAACTCTAAGGGGGAAGTGAGAAGTTCTCTGTGAGAAGGAATTGTAAATTTCAAGATGTAAACAGAAGTCTTCCAAAGAAAAATAGAATATATCTCTATCTATCTATCTGTCTGTCTATCTATCCATCCATCCATCCATCCATCCATCCATCTATCTATATCTTTACCTATAGACCAAGAGGAAAAGGAAAGAAGGAAGAAGATTGTATCGAACCAATACAAAGAAAATATCTAAATAAGTTAGTGAAGACAAATTTTCATAATTTGATACTAATATAAATTAAAAGTAACTGGGCTCATAGAGTATCATAGAGACTAAGCCGACAACCATGGAGCCTGCATGGGACTGACCTAGGCACTCTGCATAAATGTTACAGTTGTGTGGCTTGGTCCTCTCGTGGGATTCCTAACAGTGGGAACAGGGGCTGTCTCTGATGCTTTTGCAGGCTTTTGGGACTCTACTCCTCATACTGGGTCACCTTGTCCAGGTGCTTAGTCTTACTGCAACTTGATATGCCATGTCTTGTTGATACTGTTGGAGATCTGCCCTTTCCTAAACAGAGATGGAAACCGAGGAGAGATGGGAAGGGAGAGATGGGAGGAGAGGAAGGAGGAGAACGAGGGAGGAGAAACTGTGGCTGGTATATAAAACAAGTAAATAAATAAATTTATTTTTAAAAAGTACTAAAATATTTATACAGTCAAAAATATGATTTGTTGCTGAATAGCTATGGTAAAGATACTGTTTCTGCTTCAGAATTTGTTGAATTATAACAACTACAAGCTGTCATCTGGTAAGCACCAGGGCACCAACAGAGTTATACCTGGGGATCTGACTAAATTAAAATGTAGTCCTTTCTCTAGGGAGGCACTAAATATAGAGCACAGAGCAAGTCAGCGCCCTCACCTCAGCTATCACATTACCCACATTTCCCTCAGTGATTGCACTCTGTGCTCTAAAACATACCTCATAGTGGGCCAGGTTGCTTTGACTTAATGATTAATAAATTAAAAATTAAATTGAGCCTTTGGCACTTACAAATTAGCCTGCCAAAATGGAATCCCATTGAATATTCTCTCTCCCTGGTAAAATGCTTAATATAGTTCAATGAAGTTAAAACAAGGAATTTAAAAATTAGACGTTATTATGTAAAACTTAGTAAGTACAAAGATGATTATCCCTCTTCCCAGATTAACAGTTGAATTTGGCCTGCTCTTAAACTTAAGGATAGATGGCAGATTAGAGTGATTTAATAAAACTCTAGTTCTTATGCATTAAATGCCCTCACTTAAATAGTCAATATTATTGACAATTTGACTCGATCTACTTAGCAAATGGTAGAGTTTACTATTAGATATTTCACTAATTATTATTTTCTATATAGTGCCTAATTTAAGAATCTCAGACACATCATTTCTTCATCTCTAGAATTTTTACCAGCTTTTACATGGGAAGCATCAGCAGGCTTACATCTCATAAAATTTCTGTAGGTAGTATCTTTTCAGTATCTAATTGTCTGTAAGAATACAGGTATGTTATTACATTGACTGTGTCATCTGAGATTAGTTTGACAAACTCAGTAAAGATATACAGCATTCTAGTTCTCTATCTGTTCTGGAGGCAATATAGTCAACTATAGTAAGATACCTTTTGGCCTAAAGAAATTCTGTGAAGCCCTTGACAAAAATTTTGTCACCACATGGAATATAGTTATAATAATAACTGGGATCTCATTGTTCCTACAGTCTTTATCATGGAATTTTCTCTATATTAATTATCAATTTCTGTCAATAGATTTTCAGTCTTCTCACTTCAAGTTCCTTTGATGATACTCATTCACTCTTTAAACACTGATATTTAAAATTGTAACCAATACTCAATCTCACTAAATTTCACGAAATGGGGTATGAAGTATGTATATATAAAAGATTGACTTAGAGCCAACGAGAAGATAACTGCATATGAGATAATAAACTAAATAAATCCCTAAGTAAAGAGTTTGGAACATGAGTATGAAGGCAGGTTCTGTAATGATCTTCATGTCTTAACCTTGTTTTTGTGACTCTGTCTGGTCTCATGAGCTGATTCTAACTAGATGCATCAGAGATTGTGGTACCAATGATAATACAACAAATAATATCACTATACAATTTTATCTAGCCAGACAATCCTGTGTCATAACGGCCTTCAAGAAATGAGTTTTGATATAGAGGAAGCTGATACAGAAAGTAATTCCAGGTGGCCTCTAGACAAAAGCCGAAGCATGCTGATTCTAACAGTGCACACATAACTGACTCACAATGCCTTAGTCTCTTTTTCTGTTGCTGAATTACTTTTGTAACATTTGATAAAATATCATGACTAAGTCATCTTAAGAAGAAGGGTTTTCTTTTCTCTCATTGTTCCAAGTTACAGGGAAGTTACAGCAACATGGTCTTTGGGCAGATGGTTGTATTACATTAATAACAATGGAGCAAAGAACAATGAATGCCTGTGATCACCTTAACACTTCACTTCTGCAGTCCTCCATCCTAGTCTAGGAGATAGTACCATCCACAGTGGATGACTCTTCCCATTTCAATTAACCTAAGCGAGATAATGCCCAATAAGTATGCCCAGAGGACTATCTCTCAGGTGATTCTTGATCTCAAATTGGCCATTGGACCTAACCACCACACACACCAACGACTTTTCAGACCTTGAAAACATGGTTTTCCCCATTGACAATTTCTTGGAAACTCCAGCCATATTACTACCTCCATCACAGATGTGTGGAGGGAAACCCATCTAAGTTGAACTGAACTCTTGACACAGCGGATCCATGATAAAATAATGTTAGTGACTTTAAGCTAGTGAATTTCTGGAATAATTTATTAAATCTGATTACAAATAATTACTGCCTCACCAGAATTTCATCAACTTTGCCTGTTATCCATGGAATTTAACAGCTATTATTATTTTAATATTCCACTAATGTACAGTAAAGAATGTTTATTTAATATGAATAATTGAGGGCTTTATAGAGTAGCAAATGTATGTGATGGGATTTAGGGATTATTGAATGGAAGATAATGAAATGACATTGGAAAAGTGACAATGAAGGAAAGAACTATTAATTAGCATGATAAAAGAAATTAAACACATAACTATACATATGGGAATGTGTGTTTTACTGTTTGGGTTAGCTACTTTTCTCATTGTTGTCCTTAAGTGTCTTATAAGAAACAATTTAGGCTAGATATGATTTATTTTGTCTCACAATATTAGGGATACATCACTATTACAGGCAGACCTGGTTGCAGGCAGCTCCACATCTTCATGAATATAAGGTAGTCTGTTTACATATTTAGGGACAAGGAAGCAGGTAGAGTGTAGCTAGAGTTTTCCTGCCTGGCCCACAGTCAGGACAAATCTCTCTCACCTGCCAGTCCCACAGCCGCTCAGACCCGACCAAGTAAACACAGAGACTTATATTGGTTACAAACTGTATGGCTGTGGCAGGCTTCTTGCTAACTGTTCTTACAGCTTAAATTAATCCATTTCCATTAATCTATACCTTGCCACATGGCTCGTGGCTTACTGGCATCTTCACATGCTGTTTGTCATCGTGGCAGCTGGCAGTGTCTCTCTGACTCAGCCTTCCACTTCCCAGATTTATTCTCCTCCTTGTCCCACCTATACTTCCTGCCTAGCCACTGGCCAATCAGTGATTTATTTACTGACCAATCAGCAACACACTTGACAAACAGACCATCCCACAGTGGGAGAAAGAGAGAGAGAGAGAGAGAGAGAGAGAGAGAGAGAGAGAGAGAGAGAGAGAGAGAGAGAAAGAATGTGGCAGTAGTGGGCAGTGGGCTATTGTCTTCAAACCCACCACCCTCAGAAATTAATTGTCTTTATCTAGGCATTTTCTTTAGCTAAATGACACCATACATCAAACGAATCTAATAAACATTTAGAGGACAGTCCATCCAAACACTAAAGTACAGAATTTTGTCCAAAATTGAGCACATATCAGAACACAAAGACTGTCTTCACATAATCTGTCTGACCACAAAAGAATAAAGCTGGGTGCCATAGGAATAGAAATGGCAGGACGTAGACAGAACTACGGAAACTAAAGAACACACAACTGAATGAAAAATGGGTCAAGAGAGACATCAAGAAGGAAGAGTTTGAAATCCTAAAATGTAATGAAAATGAAAGCATGGCATTCCAAGGTCCATAAGAGGAAATGAACGAAGTGCAAAGAAGGAAGTCTATAAAGTACAACATGCCTACATCAAAAATGCAGTCAGTCCTGCTGCAGTAGTAATAATAAGATATTGCCATTTAGAAAATCGTAGATATTCCTCTGAATATTTGTTTCCTGTTTATTTTCTAGACTTAATTGAATGGCACAAAAACCTTCTTGGAAAACTAGAGATTTGAATGGTAGTTATAGCTTTACTTTTTTAATTGTGATTCGGTGTAAAACACTTTCCATGTCATTAAACTTTCATTTTCTAATTTATAAAATGATAATTCCTCATTTGCTGATGTGATTTTCTGATAGCTCTTCATCCTTGATGATGTATTTTCTCTGAAGTATGAATTATCAGTTAGAGTAAGAATAAGGGAACATTTCAGTAAGGAAAATGGTGCTGTAAAAGTAAGAACATTAATCTAATTTGATCTAAGATTTATGGCTATTACTGTGTATGATGTCTACATGGTAGGTCAAACATATTTCAAGTTCATGAGTGACAATGGGTCAAAGACAGACTGATTTCATGTTATTATGAATTAAACATGATCAGTGTTACTACTCAATTACAGGTGCGATGCTATCTGGTACATGATATGCTGGTTCATTCTGTTCTGTTAAGAACTGAGTTCCTCTCTTGATCTTCAAGTGGAACATTGAGGATCTATTCTGTTCCATTCCTCTGACACACATGTCCTAGTGATAAGCAATCCTAGAATTCTCCTCCACTGGGAAGCATAATTTACACATAGAATATTTATTCAAAACAAACACAAAAGCAACCACAGCAGAGCCACCTAAAATCCATTCCCAGGAGAGAAGATATACTGAACTGAAAATGAAGGGATAGTGAGACACAGTTATATTATAAAATGGAAGTAATATATTGCTGATAGTTCTTCAGAGTTCCACGTGAAGCTCCCCTCACTGGTAATAGTAAACTTCTTATTTACGGCACTGCCATGCTGAAATGTCTCCAGAAAACTAAGACTAGGTAATACTTTGAACTCAATTTTATGAAACTGCCATTCTCAGGTTAAAAATTTTCAAATAGCAATAACTGCATGTTCCAATTTAATATACCAGTTTCTCCTTAGCACCCAGTACAAGTGGTATCAGATACAAAGAATAATTCAGAAAAGCAATCTCCATAGATTCTAAACTTTGCTTTAAGAAACAATTGAAAAAGTAGAAATTGGGACCTTTAAAACATGGATAAGGTTGTGAATATATTTCACATTTTCCATTTTCACAAACATATTCAGGAAAATATGGCATTAATTTTATTCTATATATTAAAGGTAACCTATTTTCACCCATTTGAGTTCTCAGGGGAAAAAAAAAATAGGACTACCAATAAGTGTAATTAGGCTTATTTACTTGGTTCATTTTTCCTAGCAAATGCATTTAAATAATTTTACTTCTTTCATCATTGTTAAATTCAATCTACCGATTACACAAAGGAAAGCAAAAGAATCAAATTACACCGCAGTGAGAGAAAAACACATTTGGGCCCACTGTCTTGATTTCCTATTGTTAAATGAAGCGAGTTAGTTGACTACTAAGTAATGCTTTCTGGAGTCACAATCGAGGCACTTTCTGTTATAGTCTTCTTTTCAAAGTGATAATGCTTTGTTTTACTTAATTTCTTTGCTTATAATTAAAACACAAGCTTCCTGTACTTAATTACTTTTGTTTTGTTCTCAGATTCCCCCTCTTAAGTGACTGTGTAATCAGCGATCAAGTATGTCTCAGGCTTTCAGAACAGCCTAGTGTTTATAAGGTATTTGTACCGCCTCATTTGCTAGGTTGGTCTGAATAAAGATAATAAGGTTGGTATTATTCGGATGCAGATCTGGAACAATGCATTCAATTTATTTTAAGGACCACAACTCTTGCTATTATATATAATCCTCCACCCAGTGGAGGAGAATGCATACTCCATTTAAAGCACAGAATGGGATCCATTTATATCTGAATAACACTTTTCATGAAACATTCACATCCAGATGCTTTAAGAAGATTAGTATTTTTTTGTTAACTGTGGCCATATAAAAATGCAGTTGGCAGCCAGGGAAGACTCTTCTTCATAGAATGTGCCTCTTGGATCAAAATTGCTTCAAACCAGATCATTATCAGCAGCAGAATAGAGAAGAAAGTCGCTTCTGACCAATGGTAGACATGTTTCTGAGCATTCCATCTTGATGAATTTATAAGTGATACTTTTACTGATACACTTACTGTAGCTAGTTTATAATGCATCTGAAATCTGCTATGTGTCATGTTATTAATATTTTAAATTATGAATGGAAAAAATTGAAGGAAAAAATAAATTGAAAAGAATAATGGATGAGGAAAAAAACAATAACTCTGCATGCTGAATCCATTTCATTTACCAATAATTGTGACAGGCTGTGGAGACAATATGAAAGTTTGTTCTCATCATTTGCAGACTCCTCGGCCTTCATCTTAGAAAGCAAGCATAACATTTCTACCCAAAACATGGAAACTTTGATTAGAAACTTCATCTATGTTGCAGGCTCAATATTTGTAGCCACAGGCTTTCCCCTTCAGATCTGGCTGGCACTATCAATTCTAAAATACAATTTTAATCTATAAAAAGGAGCAAAACAAAATTGTATATCTAATTTTGCAAGGTATTTTAGCCAAGACGTATGGTAGGTAGAGACAGAATCCAAAGTCATTTCTTTTTAAAAGTTCAAGTAAAAAAAGAAAGAAAGAAAGAAAGAAAGAAAGAAAGAAAGACGGACGGACAGAAAGAAAGAAAGAACGAAAGAAAGAAAGAGAGAAAGAAAGAAAGAGAGAAAGAAAGAAAAACCTATTGAGGACAGTGAAATCGAACCCACTGCTGTTTACAATGCTTTTCTGGTGCATTATTCTTAAAGCATTTTTATTATTAAAAAAAAACTTTCAGTCTTTAAAGAATTCTAATTCCTTTTAGTAGCTGAATAATACACACACACACACACACACACACACACACACACACACACACAGAGGCAAACAAGAAACCAGCAGCATATGTAAAGCCACTTTCTAATATTGCACCACATTCTATTAAGTTTCACTAATTACAGTGGGGATGAAAATTAATTGAAAAGGCCTCACTCTCTTCACACAGGGGCTGAACTTACACATTATCTTTGGAGTTCGTTCTAAGTGAGCAGTTTCTTCACACTGACTTCAGATCCCGTGACCTAATAGGAACAAATGTGTGTGTAATTTACCAGTGCATTGATGCTGAATGCTGTGATTCAATGTAGCCAAAGCACATAAAAATGACAATATAGTTACTTCCCAATTATCCCACAGCGGCAGAGTAACTAGTGTTTCAATGTAAAGTATAATTGATTCCTAATTACTGCATTTTTGCAAAAAGGCCACAGTCCATAACTTCATTATATAGTGAAAACACAAATAACTATTCATAAGAAAGGAATTAGCATATACTATATGCTTATTTACTGTCTGATTTGTAAATATTTTGCTTTCTAGAGTGCAAAAGGATACAATATGTCACTCAGATGTTCTAAGGGAAAATAAAATGTGTTCTACATTGTTCATTCAGGAAGGAAATAAAATATTGGTAATTTGATATTTGGTATACTCTATACAGCTCATCCCAGCTCTTGAACTATTTCCAAATAAGAAGTAAATAGAAACAAACACCATAAAAGCTGAGGGCTTTTCATTGTTACATACAGTAATAATATTAAGATTTATGGAAAAATAATAATTATATTATTATATTCATATTACATTATATTATGTTATATTCAACAGTCAAAAATGGTATCTTTCATTGTTGAATTTAAAAACTAAAACTATGTTTTTCAATCTTAAACAACTCTTAAGCAATTTTCTTTTCAGGGAAATACTTAAAGGAATGAGATAAAAGGAAGGAAACAGGTTTTAGTTACAGACAAATGTGCAAAAACAATTAGAAGACACACAGAAGGAGAGAGAGAGAGAGAGAGAGAGAGAGAGAGAGAGAGAGAGAGAGAGAGAGAGAGAGAGAGAATGATGGCATAGAATGTCAACTTTTAAACCACATTGGAATTGATTTTTCTTACTTGCACATCTCTTCTTTAAGGAGCTTTATAAATGGGTTTTATTATCTATGACTTGAGCTAACATCCTGATGGTCTGCAAATGATTGGGTGAAATATAATTTAAAATAATTACACTGTAAATTACCTCAGTACTGTAAATTCACATAAGCATCATTATAAACCACTTGTATGTTATAGTATATATGTACCGACTTTTTTGTGTGGGAGGGGTTCTAGGCATATGTATGTCAGGACAGAAAATCCTGTAGAGAATACTTATCTTTGGTATGTCTCGTATTGAACTGGATAAATGCTAGACAAGAAAGAGCTTCAATTCATGTTTTTTCCAATGCTCTTTTTATGGCATGCTAATTAAGGAAATGAGTATTAGGTAAGCATATAATTGAAAACTTAGGTGACCTGTACAAATTCCCTTTGTATGTTATAATCAATTATTATAATTAAAATGAAGCCTTTACATGCTAGCTGCTAGTCCATCAGATAACAAATACTTATCCTGCAGAACATTCCTTGGTGCCTTTGAATGAGACTCATGCCTCCCTTTTCTACTCATTTGGGTTACTCCATTGATTGAATTCTAGGTATTTATAAAGCTATCCATCTATATCATGTACACATAAAAGGGCAAACATTCTCTTTCTTGCTGTCTCCCTCCCAAACCCCACCCCTCTCTCTCTCACACACCACATATGATTCATTTGCTCCTCAAATGTTTATGTGACCATATTTTTGAAAAATCCAGATCTCATAGGGGGTGGTAATTTTCTGTGCTCTTTGGGATCATTGTCACTTGTACATTCCCAGAAGAAGTGACACAAAAGAAGAAATCAGAAAATGTGTCTGTAAGACTCACAGACCTTAGTGGATGATGACCACATGACTTATGGTGTAACATGTATGCTTCCAGGTTTGGTCAAGACAGCTGGTGCCAGAATGATAAATACAGAAAAAGATTACTGATTAGCAATGCCGTGCCAGCTGGAGGAGATGTGGCTCTGAACTAGTTTAAATATCAACAGGATGTCTAGGCCTGCTATATAAGGACAGTTTCTTCCCATATGACTTTTTTTGTTTGTGTGTTGGATATTTAATATTACTTACTTAATTTTGTATTTTCTTTAAAACGTAAATAGATGCCTTCTCCATTCCTTTCTCTCTAACATCTAGCATCTCCCATGTGCTCCACAACACTCAAATTGATAGCCTTATTTTCTTTAATTTTATATATATATATATAATATTCATATACATAAATACATCCATATAAATGGAAATATATAAACACAACCTGCTGAGTCCATTTTTTGCTGTCTTTTATGTATTATTTTTGGACTGATCACTTTTGTAGAAGATAACTAGTCAGGCAGCCCATCCCTGGGAAAGGCTAATTCCCATCTTAGCACTTAGTTGTCTTTAGTTCTTTTTCTGGGGGATGAAAACTGGTGTGGTTTACCACTTTCTACATTAGCATGTTATTGATATTGTCCTTATCCAGGACTTATTCAGGCAGCCATTTCCTAGTATTCTGGCTCTTACTATCTCTCCACACCATTTTCTATGATATTTCCTGGGCAGAGGAGCTGTACTGCATGGGTATCCATTGGGATTAGGTGCCCCGCAATTCACTGGTCTTCCTATTATGTCCATTGTGGAATTCTTTAATTGCTTCATTTGCTGTAGAGATGCCTCTCTGATGAGAGGTGATAGCTGCATTTACCTTCACATACAAGGATAACCTTTCAAATGTAGTTAAGGGATTATGCTGCTCTAAAAATAAGGCTGTGATAGATTCTCTTCTAAGATCTAACTTGCTAGCCCTGGGGAGTTCATGAGATTTCTAGTATAAGGCATGGTTTACCTTCTGTTGAGTGATACTTCAGTATATTTGGACAACTCTTGTTACTAACAACATATGACTGTCACATCTGAATGTTTATGGATAGCTTTTCATGTTGCTAAATGCAGTTAATAGATATCATGGCTGGGTAAGACTACTGATTGCTTTCTTCTCTTGACAGCTTGCATAGTATTTTCATATTCAAGGGAAGCTAGACCATAGGAATGAGACCTTCAGGTTCAATGCAGCTCAAATCATGTCAGTCCTGAGTCTTAAGCTTTCTATGTCTTCAGCAATAGTGGTTTATCTTAAACCTCTGAGAGGCAACCAAAGACAATAGCAATAGCCTATATTGTGTTGTGAGTCACTTGGACTATCCTGACCATACATTGGAAAAGTTTCTCATTTCTGGTACTGGGTACTGGTGTGTTCAGTTTGATATGAATTCTTGTGGATAGTGTTTTTAGCTCATGTGACAAAACATACGTGTGTTGCATATATAATACAAATGCACTTATATGTACAGTATACACCATAATATTTTGAATTTAGAACTTAATTATTTTATTGTGTTCTTTGTTGAGTAAGTAAAATATGTGAAGCAGTAGAAAATTCATTCTTTGATACTGGTCTGTTAGATGATGTTACTAAAACCATTCTGATGGAATGCAAATATACTACCTACTGAAAGTACAAAGGAATAAAGCTTCTTTCCTTTATAAATAGCTTTTATATTTTTTTCTGAATTGATCACTTTAATGAATTTTTCTTTTATACTTTCATGTATTTACCTCTGCCTCTTTCAAGTAAATAAGAGACTACTGATTCTTCCTGACAGCATGGACTCTATCTAGACAGAAGATATGACCTGATGGTTGAGGAACTTTTAATTTTAGCTTTATAAGCATGCTTGTGTTAGTCTCCCTTTTTTTATTACTGATCTTTATGTCCAGATGACTTATCTTACCTTCACTTGTATTATAAATCCTGTAAACAATTGGTTCTTCTACTGCCTTTACAATGGCATAAGTATATGTAAGGTTATCTTAGGATATTGTTTTTGTCAACAGAATAACATTCACCCCTTAATTTGTGTTTTGAGACAGGATTTCACATAACTCCAGCAAGCCTCAAACTCACAAAGACATCTTGAAACTTCTAATTGTCCATTAGCTGCTTCCCAAGAGCTGGTTAAAGGCATGTACCACCTCACATAGTTCCATAGATCAGTATTAGAGTTGTACAGAACCTTTATACATATTTATATATACATATTTACGTGCATGTATGTGTGAGAGAAAGAGAAAGAAATAGAGAGAGAGGGAGGAAGGGAACGAGGGAGGGAGAGAGATAGAGGGAGGGAGGGAGGGAGAAACAGAGACAGAGAAAGAAACTGTCTTACACAATGGTTAACAACTGTAGAACAGGCTAGAGAGCAGAAGTGGAAGTTTAGACAAGAGTGAACTTTAACTTGAGCGGTCAGGAAATTTTATTTCCTCTCCAGGAAACTTGATTTGCCTTTCCCAGCTCTCAAATGATTCAGCAACACTCATCCGTATTTTACTTTAGATGAATTAATGGTAGTTGGCCCCATTTACTTTAGATAAACTGATGGTCATCACTAACCACAGGTAGAATATGCATGTGGTTCACATAAACAGCAAGTTTGAAATCTGATTAAATAAATGTTCCCTCAGCCTAAAAGTTGGCATATAGGACTAATCATTCTAGCCAAGGATACTGTAACAGTATATGATTTAATCTGTCATAAACTCTCAAAGGAAATATGCATACATCCTATTATATATAATTAATTTATTTTTTGAAAAACAATATTTTAAGTTTATTTTTCCTTTAAAAAAATTCATCCAAAAATCAAACTCAGGACCTTGCACATGTAAAATAAAGCATTGCATTATTGAAACATATCTCCATAAAAGAATATACATGCACTGTAATGAAATAAAATACACTTATTGATATTCACATATAAGAATAGCTAAAAATATAAATAAATTAAATTATTAAAAATACCTCATTCTATTTGCCAATAGTACTGTTTCTGACCTCTGTTATAAAAAAATAATTCTAAGTCAATCACAGATATGCAATGTGCAATTTTAGGAAAATAATATCTCTTTTAGACAACTTCTGTACAAAATGAATTTTCTCAAATATTCAATTATCTATACTTTGGAAACTGAACAACATGGACAAATATGCTTACTCTATTCCTTTACTTATTATCTTTAGTCTACTTTGCATGTAACAGCCATCACATGTCATGGTGAGTCACTGAGCTAATATGTATTTACTGCTATCATTTAGAAGATTTATGATGTTATCTTCTAAATTTAATAATGAGATATACATGTTTGATATTTCCCCTGCAAATAGGACTATTTTAAATCAAAATGTCCTCAGAAACCCAAGGCATATAATTTCATAGAGGAAAATGTGTATAACTGATATGATTGATTTGTATGATTTTATATTTGCTATCATTGTTCATACAAACTGAATAGATTAGTGCAAGATATTTTGTTAATGAAAACTGATGAACACTTAAATTTAAAATATATCACCAAAAGAAAAAACAATAATGAACAAGACCACAGCATAATTTTGTGTACCGTATATAGGTATATTCCTTTTTATTAACTTTTCAAATATTATAAGAATCAGAATGTGTGCCTCTAATTTAGTAAGCACACTTAGTTAATAAAAAAACAAAATCTGAATATATAAGAGACAGAATGAGAATGCTGGAATATAAAAATATAAATAAAAACTAAGATCAATTAGTCATTATAATTTTTTCACAACATCTGATGTCATATTGTATAACACAGATTCTGACATTTGGGAATTACATTCTATTTTTTCTCTTAAAAATTCTTTTATTGTTCATGAACACAGCCCCCCCCAAAAATCTTTAATTTAAAGAAATGTAATAAATATCTTTAGATACACTTTAATACAGTTTGGAAAATAATCACCTAAAATCAGAATGTAATCTAGGTAGACAGAAAAGCTTCTCAAACAAAGAGAATATGAAAAACTATAAACTTCTTATATTTACTGTAAAGTTGTTTATACATTCTCCTTTCTTTATCATGAATATTGAGTTAAAAAGATTCTTGTCATAACCCAGACTGTGATTCCTAGGGAAAATAGTTTCACTTCCACTCATGACCTGAGTAGCTTCTACTTATTGTACATGTTGAAGAACTCATCATCAGTATGTAAGCTTAAGTTTCACAAAAGTAAAAAAGAGGAATTGTTATCTTGAGTGCTCTTTTTGCTAGCACTAGAAATTCTGGCACCACAATGTGCTATATATAATTAGAAATCTAAGCACTTAACATACAGTCACTCAGATATTTTAGTAGGAAAATAAATGATGGCATCTAAATTAATTACATAAAATAGAGAGACTTATATTTTTCTATGTTTTTAATTTTTTGTGAAATATATGAGAAGTTATATACAAAATAGTGGTTAAATTTTGACAACATAATGAAACAGTCAAATATATAAAATACTTTTGAATGTTATTTAAATTAAATTATTGAAACCAGCAATACAATGGGACAACACCTGCTTAATATCACTCTAAAGCAAATGGGAGCTTTAGCCTATCGTTGTAAAAGTTTATAAAGAGTGACTCATGTACTATTGTTTATACAGAAATTTACACATCAAATATGGTTTGTTGTGCTTTGAAAAATAGTCTCATTCCTGTAGAGGCTGTATTTGAATTTACTATGTATCTGACACTATCCCTGTATTCTTCACCCTCCTGCTTCCATTTCCCCAGTTCCAGGAAGAAAGATATGTATCTACCATGCCCGCTTTCATTAAATGTACTTAACCATACTTTATATATTTGGGTGTGAAAATCTCAAAATGAAAGCCAGCAGTGAACAATTCACTCAAAAATGACACATGTGCTGAAGTAGCTTGAGACAGTAAGAAAATGGTATCCAATAGGATGCCATTTCTAGAATGAATGATGGAGAAAAAACAGAAATCTGGTTTATCAACCTACTTTAAACATTTAGAAAAGTGAGAATTAGTGAAAACAGATTGCATCATTGGACCAGAGTTAATCTAAGAAAGTAATTTGGGAGACAGAGGACAAAGTGAGACAAATCTTTGGACTACTTCAGTTCATGGCATGGAGTCCCAGTGCAGAATATTAAGTGGACCTCCTAGACAGGCTGGATGTCCACACCTGTAGAAGAGACAAAGTTCAGTGTATGGGCACTTCATGGTGACTAAGATTTGTGCGACAAAGAGAGAAATACAGAGACAGAAAAGGAGAGATAGAGACAGAGACAGAGACAGACACAGACAGGACAGCAGGGGGATAGATAGATAGATAGATAGATAGATAGATAGATAGATAGATAGATAGATAGATGATACATATGTGATAGATTGGTAGATAGAATGATAGATGATAGATAGATATAGATATAGAGAGATGATAAAGAGATAGCTGATAGATACATTGATAGATAGAGACAGATGATAGATTGATTTTATATATAGATGATAGATAGATAGATAGATAGATAGATAGATAGATAGATAGATAGATGACACATAGATGACAGATTGATAGATAGAATGATAGATGATAGATAGATACATATGATAAAGAGATAGATGATAGATACATTGATAGATAGATGATAGATACACTGATAGATTGATTTTATGTATATAGATAGATGATAAATAGATGATAGATAGATAGAGATAGATAGATAGATAGATAGATAGATAGATAGATAGATAGATAGATGATAGAGAGATTAATGATAGAGGATAGATTGATTGATAGATGATAAATAGATAGATGATAGATAGATAGATAGATAGATAGATAGATAGATAGATAGATAGATAGAGATAGATAGATAGACAGACAGATAGCATGTGAATGAATGACAATTCTGAAGCATTGTCTCAAATTTTAGCTGAAATAGCAAATTTTAACATATTTAGAGAATTTCTAATGCAAATACACACTGAACCTAATAAAACACAAAGTAGAAAAGCAAAGACAGTCAGAAGAAAATAAAGGAAGTATGAGTGACCTTTGGGTCAATGTGAAATTCAGTGACACAAATACAGCTAGATCCTAACGAATATAAAAAAAGAGTCAACAAACCTGAAATACAAAAAAAAGAAAAAAATGAATGTGATCTTATCAAACTTTAAAAGCTTTGTTCTGAGAAAGCACTCAGAAGAAATAAAAGGCAAGACAGAAAGGAAACTTTGGAAAATTCACATATGCTACAGAACTCATATGCAAAATATTTCAAATGATAAATCGTGGGAATGGATAGAAAGCACACAAAACCATTGGGCAAAGTATCTGACTGACCCTGTGCTTGTAGTCATGAGTTTTCACAATGGTGCCATCTGGCCTACGCAATTGTTCTTTCCACACCTCAGTGGAATCTTTGTGATTCTTTTATCCTCTTTTAGGGAGATTATGACAGAGCAGGATAGCCTACTTTATGTTGCAAAGTATCACTGGCCATCTGAGTCTAAGTCCTCTGCATGTGACTAGCAGCCCTGGGACTTTCTCCTTACGTCACAGCCCTTAGAGGAATACTCAAGGAAATGAGTGACGACAAAGCAAAGGAGAGCACATGGGAACTATTTGTTCAGAAGCCACTACAACAAGGGACTCGGTAACAGTATTCAGCAAAGCAGGAAATGCTTTATAAGGAAAACTGGAGAGGGTTCCACACTGCTCTGACTCTCTCATCAGTGCGGACAATATGGAGATGGCTAACAAAAGGAGACTACTATATACCATTCCACAGTTGGCCTCTCTCCGCATTTGGCTGATTCTGAGTTTGAGGTGGGTACACAGAACAGTGAACACAGAACATTCACTGACCAATTCTAGAGCCTACTTCAAGGGAAGTTTGAGTTCAGGATTTTATTATATCACATGGTTTGTTTTTGTATACTCATTCACTCACACTAGAATTTTTCATTTTTTAACATCTTAGAATTATAATGATTTTATAAACATTTTTCTCATGAATAATTAGTTAAGAAATTATTCTAGTGCATGCTAGCAGGCTGCCTTTGTGCACATAAAGGTATTCATTGAATAAAGACAGGGTAAGTGGGAATGCTGTAAGAGCCCCTAAGTGAAATTGTGTTCCAGTACCTGATCAGCTAGAAGGACTACCTGAACAGGACATGAAGGGAAGTGATCCATGGATTATTATAGTGTTATTTTCTGGGACGGTACTTTTACCTTTCAAGCATCGAAGCGCCTGGTTGTGTGAAATAAGGTCCTTACAATGAAACTTGTCTATAATGGCGGATAGCTCTGTGGCTCGTGTTTACCCAGCATACAGTTAGGCCTGCCTGATTATCACTTGCCTCTGACACACAACTTTGTGTCAGAATAAAGATGTCCATTAGATGAACAATTCATTATTGAAAGAAAGTTCAGGATTGTATATACTGCATGGTGTTGATGGTGACAACTAGTGAGAAATAGTTACCCTTTAAAATAGAACCTCCGTTCACTGATTTTACCGGTAGTAGCTAGATTTTTTTTTTCAATTTTATGTATTGAATGCACATGTATGTGTTAATTATGGATATATGAATTAAACATGGATATATATTGGTATATATACAAATGCATACGTACATAGGATACTTTGTTTATCCCAATCCTTAAGCAATGCAATATAACAATTATGTGATATTTATATTATGTTAGACATTGTAAGTAATATAGAGATTTTAATTATATAGAAGAATATGCATAGGTTGTGAGAAAATGCAATTTTACAAAAGAATTGAGCATTGGTGGATTGAGATACTCTCCTGAGTCCATGAACTAATCTCTCTTGGACACTAGAGGAAAACTGCAATAATGGAAGAGAGTAGGGATCATGTTAAATTTACAGCAAAAACCTGAATGTTCTGCAGTCTTGGTGGCAAGCACAGTAACCTACTAAGTCTTCTCATTAGCTGCTAAAACTTACATTTTTAATACTTTAACAAATGTTTAATATAATTACACCTTAAGTTAGCATGCTAATATAACAACAGGAAAGCATTATATTAAAATAATGAATGTCATGGTTGTCATTACTCGAGTAATATTCATATTTATTGTCATCTATATAACAATAGTGGGTTTAGTTTTAGTTAGATGAAGAATGATCAGATTTGCGGTGACAATACTACTAAAAAGTGGTGTATTAAAATGTTATGAGTGTAGTTTAATGATCATACTAAAATGTTGTTTTCTGTATGGCAGATGGTTAGATTTTAATGTGTGCAGATCTGAGTTTAGTACAAGGTCTGTCATCTCTATAACTTGTATTTCAGCTTTCTCTATGCTTTAGTTTTTGCATATACGTGGTGTGATGCCTACAGTACCTATGGTGCAGTAATTCAGACTTTCAGTGAGTTAATGATCACAACATCTAACATGTTACCTGAAGTTTCTAAACCCTCTGCTGAATTTCAGCTGCTTATTTCCCAATCCTTCAATGTTCTCACAACCAACTATTGTCAACCAGTTCCCCTTAGAACCTTGTAATAGTAATAAGTTTGTTTGGTTTGGTCCATTTTTTTCGTCCAAGTAGTGTCAAAAATTCTAAATTTCAAAAATTATTTTTTTCTCTTTCATATAAATAGATTTTTTTAATTCACATAATATATCCTGATTAAGATTTCCCCTCCCTCTGCTCCTACCAGTTACTCCCTACCCACCACTCTCTTCCCAGAACTACTCTCTTCCTCTCTATGATTACAAAATAATTAGGCTTCTAATGGATAATGGTATGATGATATAATCTGATTTAGATAAAACAAAAACTAAAACATCAGATTTGGAAAAAAAACAGAAGAAAAAGAGCTCAAGGGAGAGCAGAAGAAATAGATTTGTTTGCACAATCATCAATCACATTAAAAAATTAAACCGAGAGAAAAATATATATGAAGGGCCTGGTGTAGACCTCTACAGGCCCGGTGATGATTCCTCATCCTCTATGAACTCATATGAGCTTTGATCATGTTGACTTAGAGGGTCTTGTTTTCTTGGTTTCCTCCGTCCCCTCTGGCTATCACTCGATTGGTCTCCTCTTCCTTAGAGTTCATTGTTACTGGAGGAGATGGAATTGATGGACCATTTAGTACTGAGTGTTCCAAAGTTTTTCACTCTGTACATAATTTCTAGCTGTGAATCTTTGTGTTTCTTCCCATCTGCTGCAAAAGGAAACTTCTCTGATGATGGTGAGCAAGTCACTGATCTCTGATTGCTTTAAAATCCCTTTTTGATCAGAATAATTTCTGACAAGAAGGCTAAAACTATTAATAAGACTGAGAGGTCATTTATGATCTAAATCTCAATGTGTTTTCTAGTTCTTCTAGTTTCAGAGGTATTGGACTCTATCTTCAAAGGTTTTCTGATTATTGTTTTCTATTTCCAAATAATAGTCAAATTAACAAACAATGGTCAAGGTCACCCATCATCTCTTTTAGCCATTGACCATATTATATTTCCCTTTTCTCCCCTTCCCATGACTCCCATTTCTTTCCTTTCTCAGGGTAGCTTTATTTTTCCTGCTTTCATGTCATGTAAACACATATATCTGATTTTATGGATCCATGTAATATATATGATCCACAAATGAAAGAAAACAAGCAATATTTGTCTTTCTAAGTTCAGCTTACTTTATTTAATACACCTCGTAAAAAGAACTAAAACCAATACTCTCAAATTATTTCATAACATAGAAACTTAATGGGCATTTTTCTAATTATTTTAACAAACCCACTATTACTCTTGATATGAAAAATACACACACAAAGACCCAAAAAGAAATAGAACTGTAGACCAACTTCTATTATAAATGTAGATGTAAATTTATCAATATAATACTTGGAAACTTCAAGAACACATCAAAAAAGAGTATCCACGATGATCAGGTTGGCTTCATCTCAAAGGTTCAACACAGGCAAATCAATAAATATAATCCACTACATAAACAGACTGAAGACCAAAATCCCCTCCATAATTTTATTGGCTGCAAAAAAACTCTTTGACCAAATCCATTGTCCTTTCATGAAAAAAGTCCTGGAAAGACTAGGTATAAAAGAGCCATACCTCAACCTAATGAAGAACTTATATCAAGCCCATAGCCGACATCAATCTAAAGAGGGAGAAACTCATAGCATTTCCTCTAAAATCAGGAACAAGTCAAAGATGTCTGTTCTCTCCATAATTACTCAGTATAATACTTGAAATCTTAGATAGATAAATAAAACAGCTGAGTTCAAGAGCATACAACTAAAAAAAGGAGACTATTTATTTGCAGATGATATTATTTTAGAAAGAAAAGATACTAAATATTTCACCAGGAAATTTCTATTGCTAATAATTACTTCTAGCAAAGTTGCAGGGTACTAAATTCACACACACACACACACACACACACACACACACACACACACACACATACACACACACACATACAGTACTCTTCCTATATACAGATAAATAACACACTTAGAAAGAAATTAGGGAAACAGTACCTTTCACAATATCATCTTCATATATTTGCTGCTATTTCTTAACACTTACCATTTAATCTTCCACCTGCTTAAGATCTCTCAAGACTACTCAGATCATTATTATAATATGCCTGCTACATTCACATACCACCTTGTGTTTTTCCATCACAAATAACCATGCTTCTCCTTATGGTTTCCTTTTATTTGCTGCTTACAGTTTCCATTATTTGGTACACATCATATTTAGTATACCTTAGCTAATTAAATCTGGTATTTTAAACTATCTGATTTTCATAATTTTCTTTTTAAATAAAAACATGCAACCAGAATTGTACCGTAAATAGATTTACATTCCCCTTTAGTAATAAAATAAGAGAATTAAGTAAATATTGCAGGTATACTAATAAGTGAGTATGAATGTTTTCTTTGTGATCACAATGTGGAAATAGCTTGTGGAAGACTTTACTTCCACAGTGTCACCATGTAGACAATGAAAAAATGATATGAGTTCTCATTTTTCAGATTTCTGCATAAAAGCCTTTAAATCCATTGACAGCAGTAATATCTTTCATTTCCTCTATCGAAGAGTAAAGCACTATATTTCAGTAAACAAACCTTGGGAGAACTCATATGTCTAAATATATTTGATAGATAAATGAACATCATCAAAACTAATGCTCTGCTTAATGGATATATGACTTTTCTAGCATCCATCCATTTGTGTGTGAATGCAGCAATACGTATAGGTGGTCTTCTAGTCAATTATACCTCAGCTGAGCATGACAGGAGGAGTACACAAGAAAACAGCCTCCTTGAGGAAGCAATAATGGAGAAAAACAGGACAAATGATCATGAGGTATTAAAGCATTGCCTCATAAATCTGCACCAATGCTGACAACACTTCAGCTCTGAGAATGACAAACATTTCCTCTTACTCACACTCTGCAGTGAAAGATTCCAAGCTAATGATCTCATTCTGCCAAAGCCATCATCCACCCAATGTGTGATTTCAAAAACAAATGCTTCTATATTTCATATAGTGATCTATAAAATGCAAGCATTTTTCTTAATACCATTCAATCCAGCTATTTTCATTGTACTTTATAAAATTATAAATTTAGCTAGTATGTACATAAATTGCTAGCATTACACAAAATTCATGTGATATTTAAGAAAAGTAGGTTAATTGTGCAGTTTAGGAATGATGTCTTAATGTACCTGATGCTCAGTATTATGTTCTTAACAAATTTGTTTTTAACTAAATGCAAACAGCTAAAGGTCTAATTCTGAATCAGAGTTTGTGAGCTGAGGAAAATTTGAAGCGATGGCGGTATTATTCCAGGCTAAGTTAAAAATGCATCCTTTTTGTTTCCTGATTCATATTATTCTGATTAACTAGTAATCTAGCTAAATTTTATCAATATCTAAATAGTTACATAATTTTAAAAATTAGAAGTCAGATGTTTAATGATGGGTTTTGAAAGCATTCATGGACAATTACTGAAAATTAAGCAAAGTTAAGAAATGAATTAACATTAACTGATAGGATTTAAACTTCTAATTGTTTGAAAACATTTATTCTCAAGTAATTCATTAAAATTATAAAACTTATATGTACAGAAAATAGAACACTGGTTATATAGGACATGTATAGGAATAGGAAAATACTGTGAATGGATACAGTACTTATGTTTTAGAGTGCTAGAAATATTCAATATTATGCTTTGTTGATTGCACAACTCTAATGTACTAGAATCTTAATTTTATATCAAATGGGTAAATTTTATATCAATGATGCTAGCAAAATTGTATTTTAATAAAGGAATGCTGTATTATAAAGGGAATAATGTACCTTCAGCTTTTCCAGTGTAGGCATTACTATGTAGTCTTAAGCTTGATTGGCATTGTGTGTGCATTTCTATGTATTGAGAGGTTCACACAAAGGGTATCTGATTCAGTACACTTAAAAAGCAACAACATGTGTGTAGTAGCATGAATCTTAATGGGTCTTACTAAAAACCCGGAACCAGATACTATGGTAAATACTGAAAGATCAGAGAAACAAAGGAACAAGTTGCAGCCACCTCTCACCTCACCAACTCCTCAGCCAAAAATACTGAGCTCCACTCACCTCCCGCCTTATATTCCTTTTCTCTGCACAGCCATATCACTTCCTGTCTCAAACTCCCTCGTGCTGAGTTTAAAGACATGTGCCTCCGAGGTACTGGGAGCAAAGGCATGAGATCCCAAGTGCTGGAATTATATGCCACCACTATGGCTAACTAGTAGCTGTCTTTGCCCTCTGACCTTCAGGCAAGCTTTATTTGTTAGAGCATACACAAAGTATCACCACGCATGTGTGTTTTTTCAAATGATAATGAAAAGATTTATGATGACATATTTAAAAACAATGCCAATATTTAGATGTTTTAAATCATCCTGTTATCTTTAAACTGTAGCCAGCATTAACATAGATTATTCATATGTACAATGAATATCATATTTTAATCAATTAAAACATTTTTGCTACAGATTTTTATGATTCTATAAAACCCAGAATGTATAATTTAACTTAAAATATCATATCATTATATAAAGCTGTGCTGTTCTGGTTAGTTCTAACCAACTTGGAATGAGATAAAATCCATTGAGAAGAGAGTCTTAATGATGTTTAGCTACATCATGTCAGTCTGTGTGCATTACTAGGGGCATTATATTGGTTTTGACATATGTAGGAACACTTAACCCACTGTAGGTAAGGCCATTCACTAGACAAGGCATTTTGAACAGCACAAAATCAGAGAAAGCTACCTAAGTGTAAGAGAGGATGTATGCATTTATTCTTCCTGTACCCTTGACTGTAGACACGATGCTTTAAGTTCATGCCTTCAATTCCCTAAAGTAATGGAATCTGTATCTTAGAAATAAGAGTGAAATGACCCTTCTCATCCATTTGCTGCCTTTCATATGAGTTTTTGGCACAGCTACCAAAATGAAAGTAGAACTTGAATGGAGTTGTTGCTGTAATGAACCTGATGTTGATTTTGGAAGAATGTGGAAGACATTTGAACTTTGGGCTGCTAAATCCACCCAGTGCTGTGGATAGAGCTTAATGGATAGGTCTTATGGGGACTGGGAAGAGGAGAATGCTGAAAGAAATGCAGACATCTGAGGCCTGGCCCATCTAGGTTTAAAGGAGGAACAAGCACTTTATTAAGGAACTCATCCAAGGCTTGTTAGTGTGATGTTTTGGCTAAGAATGTGTGCTGCTGGTCCGGCTGAGGCTGAAGAATAAGTTATGACTGATATGAGCTATCACCACTGAGATGAACTATTCTGTGATTCATTGGGACAAGCTTTATTAAAAACAATTTTCTCTCTTTGCTGTTCTGTTGATTACTGTTGCATCCTTATATTATATCCAAATGCCATTATATGATAATTTCTGAGTTATGGACACTTGTTGAATCTTATACCAATGGTAAGCAAAGACTGACATTTAAAACTAACCAGAACAATCTGGTTCTTATCCTTTTGGCACACAATCAAGTCACGGCAATCACTTTCCACCCTTTGTCTGTAACTCACATATTGCTGTCAGAATACACAATACAAAATACAACCCAAAAAGCCCTCAACATCTTTAAGACATTCAAAAATTTAAAAATTAAAGTCCCAGTCAAGGAGCCAGCATCTGATATAATGTTCTTTAGCCTTGCTGTTTTCATCACTAATTAATGTTATTTTTAGTAAGGTATTTGGAAGAGTAAGCAAGGCATCATTTTTAGTTTTATTGAAATGCAAATGGAATTAAAGGTGTGTTTTGTTTTGTTTTTTCCAAAGACTGTGCTCATTTCTTCAAACAATCATACTCGTTGGTCCATCCCTCCTTGTATCCTAGAGGAATTTCTCAATTAGGAGTGACTCAAGTCCTCTGTTTACATTCTTACATACAATCAGCCATAAAACTTACAGACATTTCCTCCTCAGACCCTTAGGTTAACTCATTTCAGGTGGGCCTCATTTGTCACGTTCAATCGTGTAACGGCATGGAAATACCAAAATTAATTTCCCCAAACATTCTAAAAACACCTGGAAAAAATGTGATAAAATGATACTCCACAATATAGACTCATGTTTGACTTCATGGAATAAACAACTAACATCAAGCAAGTGTAGACCACACCCAAAGTATTTACAGAACAATTAACGTGACACTGCACCTATTATCTCAAAGCTGGACATAGTTGTTACGACTAATAGTTGTTCAATTTTCAATCTGTAATGAATATCTCCATTTGTCACTTTTAATCTGCTGTGATGAGATGTCCCTTCCACCTTAGAAAATGAATGATACTTAGCTGTGTCGTAGTCTGTTGTTGTTTACTTAATTTGCTGTGGCATTTTCTTTCTTTTTCTAAATTTTTATTTCTTGTGTGTCAATATTTTGCCTGCAGGTTTGCATTTGCACCACATGAGGGCCAGAAGTGGGCAATAGAAACTGTGAAACTGGAGTTACAGACAGTTGTGGGTTGCCATGTGGGTACTGGGAATTAAACTTAGATCCTCTGAAAGAGCAGCCAATGACTTTAGCCACTGAGCCATCTTTCTAGCCCTGTAGCCTGCTCTTGAACACTCATGCTCCAAGGAGTCAGGATGTTTGAGGATAATTTAGGGGTAAAATAAATTATAACTAAAAGCATTCAGAAAATATTGAACCCTGCCAAAAATTCTCATTGGAGAGAATTTTATAAAATTACATCTTTCTTTTCTTGTTGAACAGATACAATTGGTTATCTTGTGAGAACAACAGTAAATATCACTTGGTACATAAATGAAGATGGGAAGAAAAAATATACTCAGTGAAAGTGGCAGATTATCTGGAAACTGTACTCTTATATTTGCTGCATTTGCATACAAATTGATCCAGAAACCTGTCAGCTGACTCCATTAGTGAGGTCAAGAATAACATGCAGACTTAATCAAACCCTGCTAAGGCTTTTGTTGGTGCACTGTCCCTGGGAATTAAAATTCTTAAATATAAAATTATGCTTTCTACTGTATTTCCCTCCTTCCTTGTATAATTTCTAATGTAAAATCATAATTAAATGTCATTAGATGATCCCCTAGTTTCCATTTTTCACTTCAAAACTATTGATACCTGTCATCCTTGTAACTTGAATTCAACTTTGAGACATAACTGGCACGTGGTGGAATTTAGAGTGGCATACAACATGAATGAATTGTTTCGGATGTTGGAGAAAAATCTGAGAGTTTGAATTAAAGTTCTCAGTAATGCAACAGAAGAGATCTGAGTACAATAAGCTTTTCTCTTGCTTCTCTGTTTCTGCAATTGCTATGAATTCATTTCACAGATATCCTTTATTTGAAAACACTGTATCAAATCATATTCTGTAATATGGCAATCAAAAATTTCCCCAACAATATTCCTATTAGGTAAAGTTTAAAAATATTGTATCTAGTAGCTCAAATATTATTGAAGTACCCTCACAAGTATTTAAATAATGTTCAATGGAGCTGAGTGAGCCAAAGGCTGTGGTAAATATTCCCATACTGTCCCCACCAACATTTCCTTTCTGACCCTAAGCCTTCTACATTAAGCTCAAACAATGTTGTTGTTTTTGTTTTTTTTTTAACAATAACTTGTGATAATGAACCTTGTCCTATAACAATTTTTATTGTGTTGAGAATGGGAGGGAATGCAGTTTTCTTTTCATAATCTCAAAACAAAGATGATTTTCTTGAATGGGAAATGAATACTAGATAAAAATTCGATGTCAATGTGTAGGTGACAGAACTCTATTTAGCTGCTCTTTTCTGATGCTTGGTGAGTACATGGCACATGCCATGGACTTTGAGGATTTATACTTTTCTTTTTTTGCTCTGCTAGAGATTTATCCCAGGAATTTTCACACAAGTAGCTTTATCACTGAACTATTCCATATACCAAATTTCAATTAACTGAAAGGATCATTTCTGATTATCTATAAAAGTGAAAGATTATGACTACTTTATAAAAATTTTTATAAATATAAAATGTGTATTTGACTAGTCAGTGGTGGCACACAGCTTTTTTCCCCAGTACTCAGGAGACAGAGTCAGGAGTATTGTTATGAGTTCAAGACCAGCCTGATCTACAGAGTGAGTTCCAGTATAGCCAAGGCCACACAGAGAAATCCTGACTCAAAAAAAGAAAAAAAAAAAAGATGTTTCTTCAAGCTCATGTAGTCATGTCATGTAACATCAGTAGCCAAGGTTAGCATGTCATATACTCACTAGGATTTTATTTCTCTGAAATTTCTTAGCAAAGGAAAAATAAGTCACTAAAGAAAGCCAGGTGTTACATAATTTGTAATTATAATTCTGTTACAAATACTTGAAATTCATTTAGAGGAAACTTGTCTAGCAGCAGTTATAAAGATTTCAACAGTGTTTACAAATATCACCTGTGTTTTCCACTTAGCACTCTCTCAACTCTTTTGCTACACGAAGTTCTGAAGGTTAAAGGTGCATGGAAAATTTTGTTGTGGTCTGCTTCACATAGCCATTTCAGAAAATAAAATTCTTATTGTTTTCATAAGTGATCCATTAGGGAACAATGTGAAATCATGTGTTACTAATATATAAACAAACAGAAAAGAAAGAGCCACCCATATGACACCGTCCTATGCAACAGCTGTGTCCCAATTAATTGAACACAAAGAATCCATTAAAACCCAATCTGTGAGGGAGAACATCACTCTATATCATAATAGCTCTGAAGCCTCCTTCGATCTGAAGTTTAACATTATGGGAAAAACAAATCATAGTCTGGTAAAGTGTTCAAAGAGTGATCAAGCAAGCCATGGTTTCAAGACTGTCTGAATGCATGGTGAAAAAATCATCATGATATTACTGTTTATAGGAACAAGGTTTCCTGGGGTTCTAAATGTGCAATAGGAATGGCCATTTGATACAAATCTGAACATAAGAGTATCATCTTTTCTGGGTACAGTTTAACAGTTGGTCATCCCAAATTACTGTTTACCTTAGGATGTCAGGCCCAGGAGATCAAATTGATTACCCCAGTATCCATGTATTCTAGATCCCAAAGAAAGGCATTGGTTAGAAGTTTGTGGTCCCTTGTAGAAAAGCAGTATGTTTTTCTGTACCTTTTGAATGGTTATGTCTGTTTTATTTGCTGTTCTAGTCTTTTGGACTAGGTAAATGTAGAGCCAATTGCCCCAATTTTCCCTTTGCTTTTGTACTTAGTGTACTTTAGGATTAACAGGTCCCACCTATTTCAAGTTATTTGATACTAAATTTATAATGGCTCTTTATTGTGGGAGAATTGTTCATACAGCCAGTCCACTGTGCCAATAAAGCCACTTTAAATCAAAGGATGGAGTCAGCAATTAGCTGACCAGGATTAGCCATAGAGTTCTTGGAGGACTTAGGAGGACTGCTGGAAAGACAGAAAGAGAACAGAGAGGATTTCAAGGGCTGGTAGATCAGGAAAAACATGGAGAGATGGTCAGCCAATCAACTCTCTGCTTTCCTTGGATTTATTAGGTCTTTATCTCAATTTCTGACTCCTGAGTATTTATTATACTTGAATAATTTAGGCAATTGTTTCATCTGGAATCCAACTTAGAACTTTAGCAAAACTGCCGCAAACATACCTTTCCTCCCTCCAGCAGGCTCTGTAGGCCCAGCCACCAGCCTTGCTGCATAGCATAGCCAGTGGAATACACTCCCGATCCATGCTGCTCCCAGCAGTCAGCTTGGGTTTCTTTAACTCTAGGTTCAGCTTTCTGCTGCCAACAGCAGGCAGGGTGGTCCTATTGCAGTCATGTGGATTTCTCCTATAGGTTTCCTTATCTTAACTCTTCAGACAGCTTACCCCCTCAGCCAGGCCAGTATAGCACAGCAGTACCTGCTGCAACCTCTGCACCCACCACACTAGTCGGGCTGCCTGGGTACTCAACCCCACCCCTATAGCACCACTGCTATAGCTGGCTACCCACCCCCACCACTACCCTTTCACATCTCCTACACTGTCAGCCTCATCAGATCTGGTAGGACACTTGGGAATTTTTAAAAAGGAAATTAGGTTTATTTTTTTAAAGAGAGGGAGAATCTTTCACATGTTGAGAATAGGAAATATAGTGCAGGGAGTTAGGGCCATGTTTACTGCTACTTTGAATGGCTTGCAAATGAAAAACAATAAATGACAGGATAATCAACATGCTGAAGTTGACTTAACATTGGTCATAATTATGATCAGTTTGGTACTTCATATTTTATCCTTAAAAAAGTGGTTTGATAACTGTCCCAAATATGATAATTTTACTGATAAGATACTAGCCTTAAAAAGATTTACTATTGATAAGACAAAAGCCTTAGAAAGATTGTCTACTGATAAGATACAAGCCTTAGAAAAACCTACTAAAGAAAATTAGAAAAATACTCAAACACAAACAGAGAATTTAGAGAAGAACCTACCCACTATTGTATTGTAAAACTGATGAGGAGTGGCCCAAGGTTATTGGAAAACCTACTTTATTTATCCAATTACCATACAAGAATGACCACCAGATGATAGGTACACCCAACGCTATGCAGAAGTTATTTGGGGTCCTGTTGAAGAGCTAAATTTGAAGAGATTTAAAGAAGCAGTCATTTCATATGGTATATATTTACCCTTTGTGAAGCAGATGCTAAATTCATGGGCAACTAGGAACATAGCTTGTTAGTGAGGGCAAATTTCCTGCTTTGCAAAGACAGTCTAGATTTGGTTATTATACCTGAGTGCAATGTCGTATAGCATCTTTCAATGCTTGGGACAACACTGAGGAATCAGGAAAGAAGGTTGAGTAATTTATTAGAATTATACAAGCCCAAAAGAAACCTCCACTGATTTTTTTTTTACAAAGATTGAATTCTGCTGTAAGTAGAATGATATCATATCCAGAAGTTAAGCAAATATTAATTGAATCATTGGCTTCTGAGAATGCTAATTCAAAAAAAAGGGTGATTATGGCTTTAAAGGCAGACCAGCAGCCATAAACAAATGGATTTGAAATATATCCCATGCTTACAATGCTGCTTTTATAGATGTATTTTCTAGAAATTTTAAGAAAAATCAAAAAGTCAGGTGTTTTAATTGTAAACAAGGTCATTTGTAAAGGAATTGTAGGCAAAATGTTCCTGGAAACAATGTTTTTTTTAGGGATAATCCAAACAGAATGTGTGGCAAAGGTTGACATTGGGCTAATGAATGTAGACCAACAAGGGACAGCCAAGGTAATGCTTTGCCATCAGTAAGTGCACTAAGAGACCTCCTGCCAATATCAAATTTGGCTCAATCATTCCCAGTTGGCATTGGAGAAACTCATCCAAAGAACAATTAAAAGACTTAATACCCATTGTTAAAAGCCACACTGTTCCAGATATGACCAAAGATAGAATAACTGTAGATGCAATAAAAGGTTCAGGAGAGATAAGGAAACATGTATTTTAGTAAACTGCTATAAATGACCAGAGACCAAAACTAAAAAGACATGTAAATGGCATTGAAATTGAAGGTTTATTAGACACAGATGCAGATGTAACAATAATTTCAGCCAAAACTTAGCAACCAGATTGGTCTCTTGAGGAGGTTAACATTCAACTTCTTGGGATTGGACTTTTATCTCAGGTAAAACAAAGTGCAATATGGGCAGTGTCTTATTTAGGGTTTACTATTGCTGTGAAGAGACACCATGACCATGGCAACTCTTACAAAGAAAATATCTAATTGAGGAGGCTTGCTTACAGTTTCAAAGGTTCCATCAATTATCATCATGGCAGGGAGTATGGTGGCATGCAGGCAGAGGTGGTCCTGGAACTGAGACTGCTACATCTTGCAGGCAACAGGAAATCAACTGGCTATCACACCAAGTGAAGCTCGAGAAAAACATCTCAAAGCCCACCCCCACAGTGACACACTTCCAACAGAAGGTGTGGCCCAGATTAAAGGTGTGTCATCTAGCCTAAAGGTATGGATTAAAGGTATGTGCCAGACAGCCTCCTCAAACATGACCACACTTCCTCCAACAAGGCCACATCTCCTAATAATGACACAACTATATCTATCTCATCTTTAATTCCATCAGAAACCCCAGAAGGATAAAAGATTACCTGAGCAAACAGCAAGTGCAATGCAAGCCACTTCCAAACCTATAGAAATGACAGAGTCAGATGGCTGCCTGAACAGTCACACAAGTTTCCTCTCCAGTGTTGGAACATCCATCTTCAGCTTAGAGGCCTAGAATATCTGCCAGAATTCTCTGTTAAACAGGAATTTTGAAGGAATGTCTTGCCTTGTCTTGCTAATTTCAACAGTCACTCTCCTTTGTGTCTTACATGTCTAGCTTGGATGATATACTTTCAGCAGTCAAGGCAATGACAATTTTTTACCCAAATGGCTAGCTTTGCTACAGTGAAAGCCAACTCCATACAGAGATTCTTCAATGTACATCATCCTTTTATGAAGTAGATTGATGCTGCCAGCAGTAGACATCTCTCACTGTCATGAAAAGCCTTAGGTTATTAAACATCTTGAATGCCCTATATTCTGTAGGTCTCTAAAGAATTTGAAGATCACCTATCTATCTATCTAAAATATACATTTTAACATCAAAAACATACCTAACATGACTATAAGTTTGATTATTATAGACTACCAACTACTAACCTGCATTTCTTATTTATACATTACATGCTTAAATGAGCTGCATAAGCATAATACACTAAATAAAAAAGAAACAAATTTGTATCAATATACCAAAATCCATTACATTGTAAAATATTTGAAGTTAACAGTCGTCTTTTTATCCTACATTCCTATGCCCTCCCCTAATTGATGACAAACATCTATAACCCATCAAATGACCAAAACCCACCCTCCCACCTCTTGGAAATATAGGTATTGTGTTCTCTAGACTGCTTTCCGCTATCTAGGGTAGACAACATCTTTAGATGAGAAAATAGAGGTAATTGTCAAGTCTTGGGAAAAATAGCTGTAACATTTGTGTTCCAGTCTCAAAACAGTTCCAGTGCAGAGGAATCAGTATATATGTCACCTGTATTGTAGTTTTTCTTGGTTTCTTTCTTTATGTCTGTAACCAAGACTTTCCAGAGGTCCCCCTCAATCAAACCTGATCTCTATTAACCTTAAAGGAATCCATACCCTTTGTTACCAAAGGAAATGAAATCCTCTCTGCCAACTCAATACATTTTCTGAATTACAGTTTAAGTTAAGACATCCCTAAAGTATCCAAGCTGGTTCAATTCAGCAGTTCCCCTCATAAGTCCATGTCTCTTAGTAGCTGTCATTTGCTCATCAGCTCCTCCCCACTGCGCCAGGGCTGAGAAAGGAATGGGCTCCAAAGAGCCACTTCATGCACCCAGGATTAGTCCTGGTCCCATTGTCAGGAGCCCCACAAACAGATCAAGCGACCCAACTGTCATCCACATTCAGAGGGCCTAGTTCCATCCCATGCAGGTTCCCCAGCTGTCAGTCCAAAGTACATGAGCTCCCACTAGCTCAGGGCAGCTGTCTCAGTGGTTTTCCCCATCATGATTTTGACACATACCCCCTTTCTCATATAATCCCTCCTCCCTGTCTTCAACTGGATTCCAGGAGCTCAGCCCAGTGCTTCGCTGTGGATTTCTGCATGTGCTTCCATTAGTTACTGGATGAAGGTTTGTACTCATCTTTCTGAGTCTGAGTTACCTTACTCAGGATGATTTTTTCTAGTTACATCCATTTGCCTGAAAATGTCATAATGTCATTATTTTTTACTACTGTGTAGTACTCCATTGTGTAAATGTACCACATTTTCTTTATCTGTTTTTTGGTTGAGGAGCATCTAGGTTATTTCCAGGTTCTGGCTATTATAAATAATGCTGCTATGAACATAGTTGAGCAAGTGTCCTTTTGGTATGATGGAGCATCGTTTGGGTATAAGCCCAAAAGTGATATTGCTGAGTCTTGAGGTAGATTGATTCTCAATTTTCTGAGAAACCACAATACTGATTTCCAAAGGGGCTGTACAAATTTGCACTCCCACCAGCAGTGGAGGAGTGTTCCCCTTGCTCCACATCCTCTCCAGCATAGTCTGTCATCAGTGTTTTTGATCTTAGCCATTCTGACAGGTGTAAGATAGTATTTCAGAGACATTTTAATTTGCATTTCCCTGATGGCTGAGGATGTTAAGCAATCACTTATATGTCTTTCAGCAATTTAAGATGCTTCTGTTGAGAATTCTCTGTTAAGCTCTCTAGCCTATTTTTTTAATTGGAATATCTGGTATTTTGATGTTTATTGAATTTTTACATATTTTGGCAATCAGCCCTTTGTCTGATGTAGGGTTTGTGAAAATCTTATCTCATTCTGTAGGTTGCCATTTTGTCTTACAAAAGTTTGTCTGCTGTGGGATGTTCTGTATGGCAAATGTGTTGCTCTGATTGGTCAATAAATAAATCACTGATTGGCCAGTGGCTAGGCAGGAAGTATAGGCAGGACAAGGAGGAGATTAAAGCTGGGAAGTGGAAGGCTGAGTCAGAGAGACACTGCCAGCTGCCATGATGATAAACAGCATGTGAAGATGCCGGTAAGCCATGTGGAAAGGTATAGATTTATAGAAATGGATTAATTTAAGCTGTAAGAACAGTTAGCAAGAAGCCTGCCACGGTCACACAGTTTGTAACCAATATAAGTCTCTGTGTTTACTTGGTCGGGTCTGAGCGGCCGTGGGACTGGCAGGTGAGAGAGATTTGTCCTGACTGTGGGCCAGGCAGGAAAACTCTAGCTACATTTGTCAGTTTCAAGAGGTCCCATTTATTAATTGTTGCTTTCAGTGTCTGTGCTAATCAGTAGCCCTCCTATATACAAATAATAAATGGGCTGAGAAAGAAATAATAGAAACACCACCCTTTACAATAGCCACAAATAACATAAAATATCTTGGGGTAACTCTAGCCAAACAAATAAAAGACCTATATGATAAGAACTTATGTCTTGGAAGAAAGAAATTGAAGAAGATATCAGAAAAAATGGAGAGATCTCCCATGCTCTTGTGTAGTTAGGATCAATATAGTAAAAATGGCAATCTTACCAAAAGCAAGCTACAGATTCAATGCAATCCCCATCAAAATCCCAACACATGCTTCACAGACCTGGAAAGAACAATACTCAACTCTTATGGAAAAGTAAAAAACCCAAGATAGCCAAAACAATCCTGTACAATAAAGGAACTTAAGGAGGCATCACCATCCCTGACGTCAAGTTCTACTATAGAGTAACAGTAATAAAAACAGCTTAGTATTGGCATAAAAACAGACATGTGGATCAATGGAATTGAATTGAAAATCCTGATGTAAGTCTACACTCCTATGAACACCTGATTTTTCACAAAGAAGCCAAAATTTTACAATGGAAAAACATGGTGCTGGTATAACGGGATGTTGACATGTAAAAGAATGCAAATAGATCCATATCTACTGTCATACACAAAATTCAACTCCAAGAGAGTCAAAGACCTCAACATAAATCCAGTTATAATGAACCTAAAAGAAGAGAAAGTGGGAAGGAGCCTTAAATGCATTGGCATAGAACAGTAATTTCTATCCTACATTTTCAGTTACCATTGATTTTGTCTACCAGAAGCATCAAATTAAGTTATTTTTCTTCTCTTTAAAATTCTCTTTTGTTTGTCATCAGCATATCACCTAGCTAAAGCTAATTTCCACCCCTCTACTTTACCTTCAGAAATCTAAGAATTCAAAGCTCTGCTAACTTTTTAAATTTGAAATACAGGTGTCTACTTAAGTTACAGGCTTTAATAGACTAAATCTCAAGAGAAAAAATTAAACAACATGATATAACCAAAAACTTACCTAGATGGGAGGGAAAAAAATCTTTTTTATCTTTTCTATTAGTTTATTTTTATTGAAGTCATTGGTAACAATACTTACAATGCATACATTTACATAAATATTCAATTAAAACTCCAAGAACTAAAACCCAAAATTTTGATGAAATTTTAATACCAGCTAATGGATTTTGTATCCTTGATTGATTCTGTAATTTTACAGGATTTAATTTTACCTTTTGACAATTGAATAGAGTTGGATTTCACTAGTGGTCATGACCAGTATCCAATTAACTTTCTAAAGCTGCTGTAAAAAATTATTCAAGTCAGGGAGACTTGCAAGAAAACAGCAGTGTTCCTTAGCCAGTGTCACAGTGTCAGCACAGGTTCCTTACTGGACATAATTTGCTCTCCTCCTCTTGCATATAGCTATACACAACATCTGATAATCAACTCTTTTTATTTAAATCATATAAGCCATTAATACAAGCATCTTCAATTTTTTTCTGTTCCATCCTCAAGTCACCTTTCTCTCACAACCCAGTATCTTTGTATCCCTTTCATAAGGATGTACATGTTGGGGTAATCTAGGATAACCTGGCCATTCCAAGATCTTTTATTTAATTGCATCTACAAAAATTATTTTTTCTTTAAAAAGTAACAATCATATATTTCAGGAATAAAGATTGGATATTATTGTACAAAGGAGCGTTTTCTACTATATACATTGTTATTATTCTTTATTGATATTGTGCCTATTTTACCAACAGTATGGTAACCCTCTCTAAATGAGGTTTTACTCTGGAACTGATATGTTACATAACTATGAAGGTCAAAGTGTTCTGCTTGAAGCAAGGATGATAAGTTTGAGATTTTTCGCTTTTCTCTTGTTTTTATCTGGTTCTCCTTATACACAGTTCAATTTGAAGTGTAGTATTTTTCAATATGAATTTATAAATGCTGGATTTGCAAATCCTTCATATAAACTATGTTTCTATTATAGATTAAAAAGTTAAATGGTTATGTGTTCTACTTAATGTCACATAGTTTTACAGGTTCATGCTATCACAGACAATTTTACATAGGTTCTGGGGATCTGAACTCAGGTCTACATATTTGTATGCACAGTTCTGTACCTACTGAGCCGAATGCTCAGACCTGAATTTGGTTTTCAAAACTCTATAGCTATATTCAGAAGTATAAAATGGTAAATGATATGACTGAGCATCTTTTGTGTATATGCCCAAGAGTAGTATATCAGAGTCCTGTGGTAGATTGATTCCCGATTTGCTGGGAAACCATCATACTGATTTCTAAAGTGGATGTACAGGTTTGCACTCCTACCAGCAACAGACAAGGATTCCCCTTGTTCCACATCCTCTCCAGCATGAGCTGTCACTTTGTGTTTTTTTTTTTAATCTTAGCTATTATGACAGGTGTAAGATGGAATCTCAGAGTCATTGTGATTTGCATTCCTCTGATGACTAAGGATGTTGGACATTTCTTTAAGTGTTTCTAGGCCACTTGATAGTTTTCTTTTGAGAATTCTCTTTTTATATCTGTACCCCTTTTTTTAATTGGATTATTTGGTTTGTTGATGTCTACTTCTTGAGTTTTTATTTAATTTGGAAATCATCCCTCTGTCAGATATGGGGTTAGTGAAGTTCTTTTCCTATTCTGCAGGCTGCTATTTTGTCCAGTTGATGGTGTCTTTTGCCTTACAGAAACTTTTCAGTTTCATGAGGTCTTGCTTATTATTGAGCTTAGTGGCTGCACTATTGGTGTCCTGTTCAGGAAGTTATTTGCTGTGCCAATGTGTTCCAGGTTATTTACCACTTTGTCTTCTATCAGGTTCAATGTATTTGGATTTATGTTGAGGTCTTCGATCCACTTGGAGTTGAGTTTTTTTTTTTTTTTTCAGGAGGGTACATGTAGCTCTATTTGCATCCATCCAGTAATGCTAGCACCATTTATTGAAGATTCTTTCTTTTTATCCATTGTATAATGTTGGCTTCTTTTTCGAAAATCAGATGTCCTTAGGTATGTGGGTTTATGTCTGGGTCTTTGATTCTATATCATTGATCTAACTATCTGTTTTTATGCTAATATCATGTGGTTTTTAATTCTATACCTCTGTAGAGGTTGAAGTCAGGAATGGTGTTACCTCTAGATGTTCTTTTATTGTACAGGACTGTTTTAGCTATTTTGGGTTTTTTGTTTTTCAATATTGTTCTTTCAAGTTCTGTAAAGAAGAGTGTTGGGATTTTAATGAAGATTGCATTGAATCTGTAGATTGCTTTTGTAGGATGGCCATTTTGGCTACATTAATCCTACCAACCCATGAGCATGGGGGATATTTTCATCTTCTGATAACTTCTTCAATTTCTTCAAAGATTTGAAGTTCTTGTCATATAGGTCTTTCACTTGCTTGGTTAAATTTACACTAAGATATTTTATACTATTTGAGGCTATTGTGAAAGGTGTTGATTCCTTGATTTCTTTCTCAGCTCCTTTATCATATGTTTATGGAAGGACTACTAAATTTTTTGAGTTAATCCTTTATCTAGCCACTTAACTAAAGATGTTTATCAGCTATAGGAGTTCCATGGCAGTTTTTTTTGGGTTGCTTATATATGCTAGCATATCCTCTGGAAATAATTATAGTTTGACTCCTTTTTGATTATACTTTCTCGACTATGTTCATAATATCTTTGTTTATAATATCCAGAACCTGGAAGCAACCTAGATGTGCCTCAACTGAGAAATAGATAAAGAAAAATGTGATACATTTACACAGTGATGTATTACTCAACTGTTAAAAATAAGAACATCATGAAATTTGAAGGCAAATGGAAGGAACTAGAAAATAATCATCCTGAGTGAGGTAGCCCAGACTCAGAAAGACAAACATGGTATGTATTCACATGTAAGTAAGTACTAGCTGCAAAAATAAAGGATAATTATGCTACAGTCCACAGACTCAAAGAGACTAGGTCACAAGGAGGACTCAAGGGGGAAAACCCAGATCTCCCTGGGAAAGGGAAATAGAAGAGATTTCATGGGTGGACTGCAGGCAGGTGGGGATAGGAACACGAGTGATCAGGTTGTGGGAGGAGAGAAGGGGAGAGTACTGAAAGAGACTACTGGAAGGGGAGGGAATTTCAGGGTTAGGTAAAAACCTGGCCCAAAGCAATCTCCCAGGAATCTACAAAGATGATCCCAGCTAAGACTCCTAGAAATAGCAGATATGTAGCCTGAACTGGCTATCTCCTTGCCTGAACAGTCAAGATGTTAAGTGGAGGGTGTGAGAAAAACAACACAGCCACATAACCTTCCACTTACAGTTTGTCCTGCCTATGGGTTGTGATGGAGTAAGAGTCGCCTAGAGATTGAGGCCAAACCAATGACCTGTCTAGCCTAAAACCCATGCCTGCAGAGTAAGCCCACCACTCCCAGGCCTGGAGCACCACCCACAGGTTGAATGATACAGCAATCTAGAATAGAATCAAACATGATTGGAGGGGAAAATGTCAATGTAATGATGTCCAACAATATTACTCTATACACCTAGATTGGTGCCTAGCCCAATTTTCATCAAAGAGGTACATCCAGGAACTGATGGAAACAGATGCAGACTGACAGCCTAACATTAGGCACAGCTCAGGGAATCCTGCAGAAGAGGGGGAGAAAAAGGTTGTGAGATCCAGAAGGGTCAAGGACACAACGATAAAATCCATAACCAACTAACCTGTGCTCATAGGGGCTCATAGAAACTGAGCCAACAACTGCAGAGCCTGCATGGGACTGACCTAGGCAGCCCACATATATGTTATAGTGATGCAGCTTGTTCCTCTTGTAGAACTCCTAACAGTGGGAGCAGAGGCTGTCCCTGACTCTTACTAGTTTTGGGGACCCTATTCCTCACACTGGATCACCTTTCCCAGCCTTAATACATGAGACGGTGCTTAGTTTTACTACAACTTCATATGCCATGTTTTCTTGATATCTATAGAAGACTGTCCCTTTTCTGAACAGAAACATAGGAGGAGTGGATTGGGGGTGGTAACAGGTGGGGGCTGATGGAAAGGGACTGAAAGGAGAGGAAGGAGAGGAAATTGAGGCCCAAATATAAAATAAAAAAAATAAAATGGCAAGTGAGTCTGTGTATATTTCCCATGAAATATCTATCAAATCCCAAGGAATTGCATATGAAGTATTTCTATATGTATAAACAGGGTTGGATGAATAATTCCTGACCAATTTTACTTATAAGAGAAATGATGTCACATTAGCTGTGGCCCAGTAGAGAACACTAGAAAGACTAGGTTGTGGAAAATGAATTGGGGTTGCATACATGGAGGAGATACACAGTGAAGAAACCACCAGAAGTGTGTCAAGCGATCATACACAGTAAAATAAGTTTCTATACAATTTTGTCTTATCAAACTCCTCCATGGCATACAGGATTATTCTAAAAGCAAGAATTCCAGCACAAATAATATTGGAAGACAAAGCCAGTAAGCAAGTGGTCTAGACTAAGATGGCATTAAAAGGGAACTAAACAACATGAAGTTCATAAAACATTTCAGTGCAAATTTTATAAAATTATATATATATATACATATATATATATGATCTTTTTAAGTCTTAATAATCTGAAAAAGTTTCTACTTTATGACAAAGAAAACGGTGGCCCAGACAAGCTAAGCAAATTATAACTGGTACCTGATATTCAAACCCTGGTGTGATTTCAATCTATTTTCAACCCACTGCTAATAAAAACTCATGTTATATTTAATTAGCATATGAATTAGTAAATCACCCTCAGGCTAGGCAATTTAAATTAATAAATGTGAAGTATTTCAGATGATACAAGTTTTAAAATGTTTGGAAGCATTACTGTTATTGTCTTATTAATTCAAATTTCTTATGACTACAAAAGTGATAAACATTTATCATAAGGCAACTCTAATATAAAAAGTATTAGAGCAGTTTGGAGTCTACACAGTGATTTGAGGCTGTTCCTTTGTGAATAATATCTCAGCATATGGTGCTAATAAATATTTAGTTTTATATTTAATTTGGTGTGGTAGTCATAGTACTATATATTCACTCAAACTCTTCGTTTTCCATCTTTTTATACACTGAAGACCCTTATTTCCAGGCCACATAGCTATAAGATGGGGTCATGTTATAAACACAGACAATAAATGACAAAAGCATGTGAGTTTGGGATGAGCCCAATCTGGGGGTGAGAAGACAGGAATAACACAGGAATGCTTATCTTGGGAGAATCTGACAACGAAAAATTTAATTAGAGTCCAAGAAAAGTAGAAATTGTATTAAATAATTCAAAATCTTATTGAATAAGACAGACAAATGGATCTCAGCTGGAGAATCAGCAGAATGCCTCATGATCTAGGCTTGGGGAGAATGGGCATGATCTATGTTCTCAGAAGGGTAAATGCCTAACTAGGATGGATGAATATGTGCAAAAGATGTTAATTGCTCTGAGTGTGGCTAAGAGGAGCATTCAGTATGAAGTTAACAAAGACTAAAGTATTCTCCAGTGTAAATATAAAATATTTCCACTTATCTATTGTTTAACTTTCTATGGTTTAAGGAAACTCAGTCAACAATGTTTTAAAAATGAAGTAGGAAATTATAGAAATAATTTAAAAATTTAAAGTAAACACAGTTCTGAGCTACATGGCAGTTTAAATATACTCTGTTTGGTTTGAGATAAGGATCACTATTTTTCCAGAAAAAATGCACTTACTACATGGCTGCCCTGGTTAATATAATTGTCAAGTTGATGCAAACTGAAGTCCCCTGGGAAGAAGGAACGTCAACTGAGGAATTGCCTAGATGAGACTGACATGTGATCAGACCTATAATCCAGCTTCATAATTGCTAATTGATGTAGGAAGGCCCTTCCCACCTTGGCCAGGTGAGGCAGGGGGATGAAGAAATGTACCCAAGCAGGCCGGAGGGTCAAACCAATAAGCATGCTTCTCTGTGGATTCTGGTTCAAGTTCTTGCCCTGTATACTTCTTTTGATGATGAATCATAACCTGTCATATGAAATAGACTCTTTCCTTCCTCATCTTGATTTTCATATGTTTTATCACAGAAATAGAAGCCCAACTATAACAATGTCTTACCTTTCTATTATTCACTGAGGAGTCCTACAAGCTAGTAAGTCAACACTGATGGTTTTGCAGTATATATACTAAGATTAGCCATTTAACAAGTACCCTCAATGCACAGGAGTGTTGGGTGATGATATTTAAATATGCTCAAAGGAACTATAGTGCTTCCCATAAGCAGAAAATTAAGAGCACAATAAGAGCTTTTGTGAGGGAGCATGTTCACCTGACTTTTTGCAGCATATTTTTATAATGGCTCAGTAGTATAATATGTCCACTATTAATATTTACTATAATTAACTTATTAACTAAACTTTATTGTAAGTGGGTATGTATGTGTGTGCATGTATTTATGTCTAGTAAAAACACAGGATGAACAGGATTTGATAAATGCTTTTGCTCTGCATTTTGAACTTATGCACACAACGGAGTTATCCCAACATTTCTGAACTCTAAGCTTATATTCTATGTCATGATGGCCTTAAAGAGTTTCACTCTACAAGCATGGTAGATGGATAGATTGGGACCATAAATTTAATTCTTTAAAAATAATGAAGCACATCTTCTATGAAGATATAGAATGTTCTGGGTGGAGATGCAGACCATTAAAAAAGTAATCAATCCACTACCTGTATGCTTCCATTTGGCATCAAAATTTAGGAACAACTGGAAATTTTTTGTTAAGAAGTATACTTATATCTTGTTTTTAGATAATCCTCAGTACCTAGGCCATGAAGAAATAAATTGTATTGAATAAAATAAGAAGCTTCAAGCCAAGGCTTCTCTTTCCCTTTTAAGTTTCCTGTCTTAGTAGCTCCATGACATTACTACATCTATTATGAATATCACAAGGTTATTCTCTGCTCTTGTACACTCAGGGAGGCAGTAAAGCAGTGACTAATTGTACTTCCATTCTTCATACTAAGTGTGGCTGATGATGATTTACATTATTTAGAACTATAAAAGTGAGATTGAGCTACTGCAGTGATCACAGGAAAGGGCATAGAGAGAGATGGTTACATTCTGATGAAAGGGTGGCTTCTGCTTGGAGGCACAGTTTCTGCTCTGTGGCTGTCTTGTGCTGCTGACATTTTACCTTTGGGGTCAGAGCAATTACTGAGACTCTCTCTGGAACCAACATTTTGCCATGTTTTGTCATCTCAATATAGATGCGTTTCAAATGGAGCAATGTCATCCCCATTGCTGAGAAGAATGATAAGCCTTCAGGTAAAACTCATCATTATCACACAGGTAAGCTTCTATAACACTTTCTGCTTGAAATTTGTCACTATGCTTTGCAAGGTCACCCTGGGTTTTAAGAAGGCAGGACAGAGGCTGTCTATCAAATTAGGAACTGGTATCTAATTTTCTTTTCACCAAGAAATATATTTCAAATTTATCAGAGGTTGTTTGAATTGATATAATTATTGACTGTCTTCAAAGAGGATGATGAGGTCCACATTGTCTATGCCTGGTGTAATTACAAGAAAGTGAATTTTATTTTAAGCCTCTTAACTTTTATGTTGTCTTGATTAAAGTTATATCACAAAACTTTTCCCACAGTACATTATATAAGTTGTTACGGAAGGAATAAATTACAGTGAACACTAATATAAAAAAGGCTTAAATTACATGCAGTTTCTCAGAAATCAAGTCTACAATCTTTAATTTTTGAAAATCACAAGAAAATGAAGCATACTATTTTGGCATTCAGTGCCAAAACAAACAAACAAACAAACAAAAAACAACAAAGAAAAAAAAAACAGCAGAGAACAATCCTTTATCAAATTAAAGAAATCTCTATCCAGCTCAAATTTCTGCATCCTAGATCACACAACATGGAGCTGGTAGACTGAAGAGGTGGTTGCTCCTCTGGGAAAAATCTAACCAGACCCGGAAAATCTCAAGATGTGTTTCTTCTTCGACTGCATGTCATCCTGGAGGAAAGATGTAACTTATCAATAAGGAAAATCATCTTCACTGCTGAACTCTCTTTCCAGATCATCTCTACATAAGAGAGAAGGGACTACACTAAATATCAAGTAGTGAGTTTAGCATAACGGAATTGAAGGAGATATTACTGAATGTTTCACGGAGGAATAGAAAAGTGATAGGCTGATTCTCTCTTGAGTATCTCTGGACTAAATTAGAACATGGATTTGGCACACTGGCCTGCCTGAGAAATAAAGGCTATTTCTCCACTCCATATCTAGTCACTGAAACTTCTACCTACAATTGCCAACACTGTAACTTCTAACCTATGTCTGCTCATTTGCATGATCTGCCTTTAATTCTTGGGGAATAGTGCCACATGTGGAAGTATGTAAGATATTCCTGGAGTCAATCTCTGGCTACTACATGTACACAGAGAGATAAAGCACATAGACAATCATCACAAATGCACATAAAAAGAAAAGAAAACCATAATTCAAGTTATTAAAAAATAGATGGAGACCTGATTGCAAACCAGATGAAGTAATTATGAGAAATATTTTAATATACTACTGGGATTGTGTTTCAAAGGCTTCTGAAACATGTAATTTTAATTTTTGTTTTGTTTTTGTTTTGATTAAAATCTTTGTGATTAGTATTTAATTATCTCATTTTCCCCTTCCTTTCCCCCCCTCCAGCCCTTACTACATAACACTGCCACTCTCTTTCAAATTCATGAACTCTTTTTCTCTAATTGTTAACATATATGTATGTATATAAATATGTAAATATGACCTACTTAGTCTATATAATGTTACACACACACACACACACACACACACACACACACACACACACACACAACATGTGTCTGTTTCCAAGGCTGACCATTTAGTATTGGGTAAATAATTGGTGTACTCTTCCTTAGTGAAGAGTATTTGAATTGCTTTTAATAGCCTCAAAGTTTTTAAATTCTTTTTTGATAAGAAATGAATTCTTAAAATAACTATATCTTCTTAGGGGAATCCTTAACCTTTATAGGATTCAGTAAAGCACAAAGCATTTAAAACTGAGGAGTAAATCCCAACAGCATCAGGTTAAGCCCAGTTGATATCTATGCCAGGAATGTACTTTTTCCATGTATTATAAAACTTAAATGTAAATGTTTCAGAAAATACAATATCAATAAAAGACCTTATACTCTCATTAAAGAAGACCAATGCAAATCACAGGAGCCATCAAACTAGAATGAGCTCATCTTCCCATCAACAATCCTAATAACTAGACCATAACACATTTCTGTAAATTTTACCATTCTTCTATTAACTTATATTGTTCAGGGATTTGTCTCCACCAGCCTCCCAAGGATTTTGCTGCAATAATTTTTTTCACCTGTATCTTAAAATTTTTAAATGTAATAAATTGTTTTCCTTTGCTCCAAGGGCACATCTTCAACTATTATTGAACTTAAAAGCAAACAAGGAAATAAACCACAGCCTTCAAGGATTGGTCCTTTCATAGATACAGCAAAGGATGGGAATATTTTAATGCTAAGGTGACTTCAGCATTGAATTATGGTCCCTTCTGCCATTCTATGGCTCTTTTTTGGGGTCAGAGAAATTATTGTAAACCTATGTAATCAAGCTTTTGTTGAAATAGTCCTTTTCATCCAGTAGCAAGGTAGCCCCTTATTAAGGGAAAAGGCTTTGCTTTTATCATAGTACCTCAGACTCTGCCTGTCTATATTTGCTGAATGAACTAATATATGGAGTCATTACCTGATAAAACAGAGATGCCTGGTGACTATTACTGATGATTTGAAAGAAAGCTAAGCTTTGAGTCTCAATGTATTCCAACTTGACATACACACTACTGAGTTTGAATGAAAAACCGAACAACATTCACAAGGGTGTACTCACTCTTTCACTTGATCTTTCTTTATTTCTTACAAGTTCTGCATTCGAAAAAATAAAAGATCAAAAATGTATCATTTTCCTGTCTCAATAAGGCCCTTTGAGTTATGAAGTTCATGTTTCTTAAGCTTTCAAGAAGAAAATACTTTGCAAAAGAACTGAATCATTTTTGAAACCACAGCTGAAAATTTGTTTGCATTGTGTCTGGACAGGAGTTAGGATGTGAGGTACCTGGTACCCTGCCAATTCTTTAGTCAAAGCACATACAACTTCCTGCTGGGCCCAACTTCAGATGGATCAGTTTTGATTAGAAGTTTCCTTTCATTTTGGTAAGATGAATGTTCAAGGATACATAAAAGTATACTTGATAGCTGAATATATCTTTTACCAAAGTACTTAATGTGTCCTCTTTATCTTAACAGATAAGACCATGCTTCAAAATAAGTGCACTATTTTATGTTCATTCATTTTACTGCTAACTTTTGGAGGGTGAGCCAAGGTCATCTTTCTTTGTGTGACAAAGGTTTAGATGTCCTTAATATAAGTTAAATAAATCTTATTTTTAAAAGAGATAAATCCAAGGTCAGACCATTTATTTTTCTTGAGTAATATATGGGAGAAAATGTACATATCGTATATTTCTAACATATTGCTAGAGTAGAGTAGGGTAGTTGGAAGTCAGAATTTTGTGTGATTTATGTATATTTTAATGTAATAGAATTTTTTTAAGTCAATTAAATCTAAACGAAGTTTTCATTCATGCCAATTTCCTTATCTGTCACTGCTGATATTTGGGAGAGGGCTGAGTATTTATAATCTTCCCTCTGAAACGTTGAATTCATGATTGCTTTGGTGCTCACTTTGAAAACCAACATTTATTTATTTATTTATTTATTTATTTATTTATTTATTTATTTATTTCCTCCCATTATTGAAAATAGATTCTTTTCTCATACAATATATCTAGATTACAGTTTCTCCTCCCTCTACTCCTCTCAATTGACCCACACATATCCTCCAGTCTGGATCCACTCTTTTTCTGTTTCTCATTATGATAGAAGAGGTTAATAAGAGACAACAACAAAATAAAATATAAGATATGGTGGTTTGAAAGAAAATGGTCCCCAAAAGGAATGACACTATTAGAAGATGTAGCTTTCTTAGAGTAGGTAAGACCTTGTTGGAGGAAGTGTGTCACTGTGGAGGTGGGTGTTGAGGTCTTGTATATGCACAAGACACTTCCAGTGTCCTGCAAGATGTAGAAGTCTCAGCTCCTTCTTCAGCACCATATTTGCCTGCAAGATACCATGTCCCACCATGATAATATATTAAATCTCTGAACTGTAAGCCACCCAATTAAATGTTTTTTTAATAGAGTTGCTATAGTCATGGTCTCTCTTCACTGCAATAAAAACCCTAAATAAGGCATAAGATAAAACAAAAATCACATTGAGGTTGGACAAGGCAAACCAGCATAAGAAAAAGAGCCTAATAGAAGGACAAGAATCACAGATCTACTATTATACACTCAGGAGTCCCATAAAAACATTAAACTGAAAGCTCTAATATATATATACAGATTACCTGGTACAGAGCAGTGAAGGCCCTGTACTTGCAGCTTGAGTTTTTGTGAGTTCATATGAGCTTTGCTCAGTTGATTTGGAGGACTTCGACTGGTGTCCTCCATCCTCTCTGGCTCTTACAGTCTTTCTGCCTCCGCACCCTCTTCTGTGGGGTTCCCTAAGCTCTGAGGGGAGGAATTTGATGGAAATATCCCATTTAGAACTGAATGTTTCAAACTCTCTCTCTCTCTCTCTCTCTCTCTCTCTCTCTCTCTCTCTCTCTCTCTCTCTCTCTCTCCTTCCCCTCCCCCCTCTCTCTTCTCTCTATATAATGTCTGGCTGTGGGTATATGTGTTTGTTTCTATCTGCTGTAGAAGGAAGGTTTTCTGATGATGGTTGAATAACATACTAATCTATGAGTATAGCAGAATATCATTAGGAGTCATTTTGTCACTATGTTTTTTAAGATTGGGTAGTGTTTTATCCCCAGGTCTCTGGGCTATCTAGTCTGTGGTTCTTGGTCACTCAAGTGTTGAGTGTGGATCCCTTCTTGTGGAATGAGCCTTAAGTCAAAGCAGTTATTGGTTGCATACTCACACAAGCTTTCTGCCCCCACTGCCCTAACATATTTTTCAGGCATGACAGCATTGTAGATCAAAGGTGTTGTGACTGGACTGGTGGTTACATTTCTCTTGTGGTAGCCTACAGAGTACCTTCCCATATCAAAGGACTAGAATATAGGTTCTAACTAGGTACCATCTCCACCTCTCTGTATTCAGTGAGTTGTATGGTTTTTGTCTGTAGCCATAGGGCCTTGCTGTCAGTTTGTGGAGAGCAACATAATGTCTTAGCAATAGACTGGTTTGTTTGGGGATTTTCATGTGACCCCTTTGGCCAGTAACTCAGTTGAAGGTAACCCAATCTCATACAATGCCAGAAGTTTCATTTGGTGACAAGAGATGGAGAGTTGGGATTCATCATCCCTATTATTTGGAGACTTCATTATGATTATCTTCACATGTTTTACAAAGTTTCTACTGCAGTAGTTTTCCATGCCATCCCTGAAATGTCCCTCAGTTCTAGTTATCTCTCCCCACATCCCCTCCAACTCTTGCTCAATCCTTCTGTTCCAGCCATCCCACCCACCACCCACCCACCACAGTTCACCCTCAAAATTTATTTTATTTCTACCTGCCAGGAAGATCCATGTGTATTCCCTAGTCTTTTGCTCTATGCTTAATATTCTGGTTACACAGATTGTAGCTTTCTTATCATTTACTTAATAGCTAATATCCATACATAAACAATTGCCCACATTTATCTTCTGGGTCTGGGTTACCTTACTGTGGATGATTTGTTTGTTTGTTTTTCAATTTCCCTGAAATTTTTATTATTTCATTTTTTAATAGCTGTAGTAAGTAGCACTCCATTGTGTAAATGTACCACATTTTCTTTATCTATTCTTCTTTTGAGGAAAATCTAGATATTCACAATTTCTAACTATTGTGAATAGACCAACTATGAACATATTTGAGCAAGTGTTCTTTTGGAGGGTACATGTCCAATAGTAGTAGAGCTGGATCTCGAGGTACATGGATTCCCATCTTTCTAAGGAATTGCCATATTAATTTCCATAGTGGCTGTACAAGTTTGCACTCCCACCAGCAGTGGAGAAGTGTTTCCCTTGGTCCATATCCTTGCTAGCATGAGTTGTCCCTTGTGCCATTGATCTTAGCCATTCTGACTGGTATAAGATAAAATCTCAAAGTAGTTTTGATTTGCATCTCTCTGATGACTAAGGATGTTGAATATTTATTTAAGTGGTTTTTCAGTCATTTGAGTTTGAGTCCATTGAAAATTTTCTGTTTATATCTATACCCCATTTTTAATTGGACTATTTGGTTATTTTTTTTTGTACCTAGTTTCTTTGTCTATGTATTTTGTATCTTGACTTTAGGAAAGTTGGCTACTGGTCTAGTAAAATAAAAGTTTACTAAACATTATATAAAGCTGTGGCCAATGCAGAGCCTTAAGGGCACAGGTAAACTGAAGACAGTCCTCACTCTAGAGCATCTCAGAAGCTGTTCAGGAACACAACTTTTTCATTCTAATAAAACAGAGATAGCAATAGTGATATTAAGTGCATGCTTACATGTATTGTTCTTCTACAGTTCACTTGCAACCAGGATGAGTGTGATAGGCAGGAAATAGTTCACAAGGAAAGACACAGTTGTGAAAAGTGTGCAAGGAAAGAACAGAGAAAGTAAAATCACTGTTAGAAGAAATGCCTCTCACAGAGATCACAAAATGAAAAAGCACTCAAGCTGCCATCTGGAGTCCATGAACATTCCAATAATGCTGGGGCAAAGGCGTTGAGCAAAGTAGGGGGAATGAAATTGCCTACTGAATAAAAGAGAGAAACCGAAAACAAATCACATGCCAGTTTATATACCTCTATACCTTACACCATATTTGAATATTTTCTGGTAATCAAGACAATGGTGAACCCACCAACAGAAATATTTCAGTCAGAAAGTATACTAAGAGAGTGATCAAGAGGATATGGGAAAATGTAGCAAGCATGTGTGTATGTGTGTGCTTATATGTGCATGTTTGTGTGTAAATGAAATTCAAGTATATGTGTGAGAATATATGTATGTGTACACGTGCATTAGGATGATGTGGATTGCCCAGTGAGATTGCTCAGTGTGAAAGGGCACTTGCTGCCAAGCCTAATAGCCAAAGTTCAGTCCCTTGAATCCATATGGTGAAAGGAGAGAACTGAATTCCATGAGTTGAGCCGAACAGCCTCCCAGACACAAAGCTGCACATGTGTACGTGCTCACACATACACGAGAGAGAGAGAGAGAGAGAGAGAGAGAGAGAGAGAGAGAGAGAGAGAGAGAGAGAGAGAGAGGCAGAAGATAGACATAGGACGAAATAAAACTTTTAGGTAATTATATAAACAAGACCTATCTAATACAAGTGAACATATTAGGGACCTTTACAAAAACATGTAGCAAAGGTGGAGAAAGCCACACATGTTTAAATTAGGAAGATAGTTTTATAAGCTTAAATGGATTTAATCTTACTGGAATACAATGTTTTGCCATAAATGAAATAAGGTATTATAATTTTTGGCTTCTAAGTGCAGATGAATGCTGTTATACTTAATTCAAGGGCTAGAATCTAGTTAGGACTATGATTTAAAGAGAAAAGTGATGGGTTCTTCTGTGGACATAATGGGATTGAAATCCCTATAAAACCTGAAGATATCCACACTATGTGATCATGCAATCCCTCTTGACAGTATAACACCATACAGGAAAGAGCAAATGTCTTATCCCAGTGCAATTAGACTTCCAGTACTTTTCACAGTCTTGACCGTAGGAGCCATGAATATGTGTTTCTGCATAAATGATAAATATCGTTGTTACTGAGGATTGGGAAACACAAATTTATATATAGCATGATATTTATTATAATGCATTTGGACACCTTGGCTGTGTAAGACTTCTTTCATTCAATAGTTTCACAACAGTCTCTCTAGTGTAGTCATACATTTGTTATTAAGGAGAATGATAATTAAAACTAGACTGTTTACCTAGTTTATATATTTTATAAATAGGCTAGTGTAATTAAAAAATTATTTAAATAGTAATGCCCAGACCTCAATGTTCCTATAAATAATGTTTGCTTATATTATCACAATCTTGATTGGAAAAAATTAGTATTTTGTTCCCATGTCCACAAACTTTAGTTTTCCTGTTTCAAATATTTATTAAAGATTCAATGGACACCATAATATATTTGAAAATTACATTTGAAGAATTCTAATAAGTGCCAGTGAAATGTCACAGTGAGTAAAGGCACTTGCCACCAAGGCTGATAACCTGAGTTTGGTCCCCAACAACTATAAAGGTAGAAAGAAGAGATGAACTCCCACTTGTTATCCTTTGATCTCCCTGTGCCAGCCTGGCACGTGCTTCTATTCCACAGGCAAACAAACATAAATATATGTAATTTTTTAAACCATAAATATCATTCTAGTCAATGAAAGAAACTCTCCCAGAAATAGAAAAGCTCTGGGGATTCCATTGCATTATCTTTTCTACCTGGGAATAGTAAGACCATCTGCAGAGACCCAGATTCTCAAAGGAAGAAACAGAAATATGTCTGGGAGAAACACATAATAGTCTAGTGTTTTACCTGTAATTATTTAGGGAAAATTGATGTCTGTTCCTGATGTTTCTGAGGATTCTACCAATCCTCTCACCTTTCAGACAAGATCATACTTCAAGTCAGAAAAGATTTCTGGACACTTTGTCCCATTATTGAAAACTGATGCTCCCAAATTTCCCACTGCTGAGCTGTTCAAATCTCCCTGATTTATGTCATTCTTGAGACATTATATGAAAATAAGATTTGTTTCCTGAAATTCACAATTCCTAAACTCCATTTAACTTTTCTTTGTTGACCTTTTTGTTAAATTATGTAGAAATTGGTGTATTGTTGATAATTAAATACCCTGATCCACAAAGACTGATACCAGAAGCTGTTAGGGATAAGTTTAAGGTATTTGAAATTTGATATCAAGGTACCAAACAGACTGAAGTTGAAGAATCCACTAATTTTCTAGATGAGACCAAGTTACAGAGTTATGTGGTGATATTGTGTCCCCAATATATTGTGCACCCTAATAAACTTATCTTGGATCAGAGAACAGAACAGCCACTAGACAGACATAGAGGCCAGAAAATGGTGGCACTCACACCTTTAATCCTATCACTTGGGAAGCAGAGATCCAGATGGGTTCAAGGCCACATTGGAAACCACCAGGCATGGTGACACACACCTTTAATCTCAGGATATAATACCAGGAAGCAGAAAGGTATATAAGGCATGAGGACCAAGAACTAGGCTTTTTAAGCTTTTAGGCTTTTAGCAGCAGTTCAGCTGAGATCCATTCAGATGAGGACACAGAGGCTTCCAGTTTGCGGAAACAAGATCAGCTGAGGAATTGGTGTGATAAGGTTGGATGTGGCTTGTTCTGTTTCTCTAATCATTCAGTGTTCACCCCAATACCTGGCTCCGGGTTTGTTTTTATTAATAAGACCTTTTAAGATTCGTGTTACAGAGTTACTCTATGTATTTGTGTAGTAATCTTGAAACTAATCACTCTCTGTAATCTACTCTTTGATAACTTTGTAAGATTCAGTAGCTTGAGATAGACAAATAAATACAAATATATAAGAGATGAAACATTCTTTGAAAAAAAACTCATCAATAAGATAAAGAAGATCTCAAGTGTTTAAAGGTTCAGAAGTAACAGTGAACAACTGTTTGAACTTCTTGCCTCACTTAGAGACGTTTTGTGACTAGAGCAAGGAAATCTCATCACATAAAGCTGTGGTTGCTAAACACCATATGGAAAGGCTGCTTATAAGGATTGCTGCTTTTGTTGACAAGGGGTTCCTGGGTAAAAAATATTATGGAACAGTACTAAGAACTTCTGGAGACCCCCAGATTCTCAAAGCTCTAGAAAATTGTCAGACTTGTACCTTCTATTACAGAAAATAATGTGCTTCTCTTAGAGAAGAAAGAGAGCTCCTATGCTTTATCCTTATACTACTGTTTACAAGGTGACACTCATGCAAATTGAAGGGAATCTTGACTAGGGAAAATGGCTTTAACAGTGTGACTGTGTTCAGAAAGCCATGCAGACACTTTGAAGAATGAATTCTGTCTTGTTACTGTTGATAGTGATGGTAGACTGATCCCTGGTCTAGCAGGTGATTGTGCACTCTCAGATGGCAATATGAAGCACACCTCTTCTCGTTCATCTGACTGAGAAGGGAAGCACAGCCCCTTTGCAGAATCAGGTATGCACGGCACATGTGAAGGACGCTGAGCAATGACACAGGAAGTGTACCTATCATGTCAGCTGTATACTATTTCTTGCATGCTACCCATGCATTCTACATACATGCTACCAACCATGGAAATCAAGGGACTGTCTCAGATCAATTAACAAAGAAATAGAAAAGCTCTTGTCCAAATTACCAATGGCTTAAAATATGCAGAGCACAGCAATAAGAGGGCAACTGGAATATTATAGCCTCATTAATAGCAAGTCCCTAAGGGTAAAAAAAAAAATATCTCTGATTAGGCAAAAATTCCAACCATTACATTTTCTTTTCTATTCTGCTTAAAAGGAATGGTGGCCCCAGGTCAGGATTTACACTAATTCATAAGTTGTGACTAATGGACTATAAAATTAGCTTCTTGGAAAGCTTCAGATTGGCAGACAGGACAAGACTTTTAGTCTTTCCTCTTTGTTTCCATCACACATGATTTTGGGGAGTGATTTTGTTTTAACTCTGAGCCTTCATAAATCCATGATGCCCTGAAGACACCACACATAAAGAAGCCTCATGTCACTGGCCTTTGTAGCCTTTAGATGCACATTGATTCAGACCACTTCTTTTTAACAACTAGTATGGAGTTTTTCAACAAAAACTGAGTCCTTTTTATGAACAAGAATCCTTTGGAAATTGAATATATACATAGGGGAAAATTATGGGTGTATATATCAGTGAAAGGACATAAAATAAACGGTAAGAATAAATTGTGTACAATTATTTGCTTAGCCTCAATTATCTTGCGATTACAGCTACTCCACATTATTCTGACAAAGTCACCAATCATAGAATTCTAGCTCCAGTGTAAAGCTTGGGAAGGTGACTCAGGATGGGTCAGTTTCTTTCTAAGGCCTGTCACAGAAAGACTGAGAAACATAAGGCTTTTAATCATGATTTAAAAACCCAGCTCTACAAACAATGTTCAAAACTTTTTATAATTATCATAGTTTCTGAAGTTAATGTAGGTAATTTCTGATTTAATAAGGTTACATATGAAATTTAGAAAGTAGCATTCATCAACATTTACAAATCAAAAAGCTTTAATAAATTAATTTATCTTAAAATATTGTTTTCTAGTAAGACATCAAATCCATTTAAGCTTATCAGAAATACTTTCCTAGCAACAATTTATTTATTTTAGTTCCCTTGCTATTTGTTTTGGTCTATGTCATTAACTTCTTCCACTTGTATTAGCTTGTATGACTAACAACCTAGATTTTATGACTTTTTAAAACTACCTTTTTCCCTCTCTTTGACTGGACTCCCAGAGCTGAGCCTGGTGCTTGGTTGTGGAACTCTGCATCTGCTTCTGTCAGTTACTGGATGAAGGCTCTATGATGATAGTTAGGGTATTCACCAATCTGATTATCAGGCACACTCACCACTATTACTAGTAGTCTAATTTGGTGTCATCCTTGTAGATTACTGGGAATTTCCCTAGCACCAGGTTTCTGCCCAACCCTATAATGTCTCCCTCTATCAAGATATCTCTTTCATTAGTCTCCCACTCCATCCCTCTTTCAGTTCGACCATCCCATTCCCTCATGTTCTCAGCCCCCATCCCCTCCCCTCTATTGCCCCACCCTCATCCCCAGTTTACTCATGGAGTTCCCCTCTGTTTCCCCTTCCCAAGGTGATCCATAGGTCCCTCTTAGGGTCCTCCTTGTTTCCTAGATTCTCTGGAGCTGTGGGTTGTAGTCTGATTATCCTTTGCTTTACATTTAGTATTCACTTCTGTGTGAGTACATACCATGTTTGTCTTTCTGAGTCTAGGTTACCTCACTCAGGATGATATATGAGCAAGGGGAGGAGGTCAAGATCATGATGGGGAAATCTACAGAGACAACTTAACCAAGCTCATAGGAACTCATGCAGTTTAGAAGGACAGCTTTAGAACCTGCACGGGACTGGATTAGACCCTCCACATAGGGGACACAGTTGTGTAGCTGGGTCTGTTTGAGGGGCCCCTTGTAGTGGGATCAGGATCTATCCCTGGTGCATGAGCTGGCTTTCTGGATCCCACTACCTATGGTCGTATACCTTGCTCACCTTTGATGCATGGGGAGGGGCTTGGTCTTGCCTCAACTGAATGTACCAAGCTGAGCTGTCTCTGCAAGGGAAAACTTAACCTTTTGGAGGAGGGGATGAGGGGTGGGTCAGTAGGTGGGAGAAGGCAAGGTTTGGGGGAAGCAGGAGGAGGGATGAGAGGAGGATCTGTGGTTGGTATATAAAATGAATAAAAAGTGTTTAAAAAAATTATTTTTTGAGCAGACTGTAGGAATCTCTGCTGTGGGATGTATGGCAATTGTGTTGCTAATTAAGCAATAAAACACTGATTGGCCGTTGGCTAGGCAGGAAGTATAGGCAGGGCAAGGAGGAGAATAAAGCTGGGAAGTGGAAGGCTGAGTCAGAGAGACACTGCCAGCCGCCACCATGACAAGCTGCATGTGAAGATCCTGGTAAGCCACGAGCCATGTGGCAAGGGATAGGTTTATGGAAATGAATTAATTTAAACTGTAAGAACAGTTAGCAAGAAGCCTGCCACGGCCATACAGTTTGTAACCAATATAAGTCTCTGTGTTTACTTGGTCGGGTCTGAGTGGCTGTGGGACTGGCAGGTGAGAGAGATTTGCCCTGACTGTGGGCCAGGCAGGAAAACTCTAGCTACAAATCTCCTTTAACCTTCTGAATAAATAGGAGGAGTTAGGTTTTCAATGTGTCAACATAAAGACAACTTGGGTATTCTCTCATGAAAATTTATTAAAAATGCATATTTTTAAATAAATAAGGTGATTATGAAAAAGGAAGATGCTAATAATCATTCTAATTGTGTTATAAATAGTGGAATATTTAGGCGTATTTATGTTTTGCATAAAGGCAGAATTTAACGTGTTCCAAAGAAGTCAAATTCTCCTCATTCAGTTTGAGTCCTCACAATGCAGAAGCTCTCAGTGCATTAGGAGCCAAGATCTTCTGTGCCCAGTGCTTATTATATGAGAATTTCAGCTTGACAATTAACTTAGCCCTCTGTGTTTACCATAAAGGCACTTTAAGCATCCACTACCAATTACTAAAATTTTACTGAGATAGTAGAAGACTATGTTGAGGAATGAAATGTTAAAAAAAAATTAACCAAAATTTTCATTATCAGTTCTATCAGGATAGTGCACAATCCAATTTTCTCATCTATCCCCAGATACCTGAAACTAATTTATCTGGAAGTCAAGTTCTTTAGTTTAGAATGAACTGAAGTGGCAAAGTGACTCACCTTACCCCCAAAATATCCAACTCTAAATGGACTCTAGTTCTCAAAAATTATAGCCCCTGGCTTAACCAGGAATCTACGTCAATACATACAACAAGTTTTCTGACAAACATTAACTGGACAGTATAGAAAAAGGCCTGCCAGTACTGATGCTCTCCAAATAGCCAACTCACTTGACTGTTACCATGGTGACATGAAGAAAATGTAAGAGATACTCACACTTGTGATACACATTCTACTTTTTCTATTAATCCTGGAAATTTATTTAATTGGAAACATTAAAACATACTAAATCAAAGAGATATGAAGCACTACATTAAAATATTTTCTAATCTGCACTTGAAACATCAGATGTATGTAGTATTACCTGTACTCTTAAAATAACTGAATTAAATCAATTCTGAAAAGTAGAGAATTGAATACATTATAATACATAAAATGACTAATTTGAGTGTATATGAGATTGATAATCATAAAATAAAATACAAATATTAATAATTAATATTTTTACATTTGTCCTAGAAATTATTAGAAGATAAAGGTGTAATGGTGATAAAGTCAAAAGGTTTATTCTTCGTGCCTAAAGTAATTAAATTAAAAATAGCTTAAAATAATCTTTATTCATAAAGAAGTGATGGTAATTGCATATGATTAGTTATCATAAAATATTAGATTTTAATATAAGAAAATCTGCCTCACAGGTTTATAATCACATTGTTTCATAAGCTTAGTGTTTTTATAATTTGGCCCAAAGAAAATAAAGCTTAAAATACCTTTGAAATTTGATCTTTAAAATGATTATACAACACAGGTTTTTATGACATCACTATTGCAAAATTTGATAGTTACGTTAGCAACTAACTTCAGTTTCTTTGGCCTCACCTCTCAATAAATGTTCTTTGTTACTAAGAATTGACTATCCACAATTGTGTTTTGTCTTATCAGTATATAAGACAAAAGCTGCTTTAATGGATTCTTTCCTGTTCTACCTTTATACAGTGAGATGCTTGTTTTCTTGCACTTATTCTCTCCCAAGCATCTTCACTGTGAGTTATGAAACCCATCTTCCATGACTAGCCTCTGCTACATGCTGATCTTTTTCCTTTAACTGGTGGCTTGGTGGAAAAACATTTTTATGTAGAATATTCAAGAGAAATCCATCTTTTCACTAAATGGAACCATGATTGGAGTCTCTAGCAGGATTGGTAATTTGTGGTTCCTCACTCTCCTTTCCAAGTAATAACTGACAAATGCTCATATCAAAATCAGCCCAATGTTCTTTGGAATAATACAATTAGCTCTATTGCTGTGGGATGTTCTGTATGCCGTGAATGTGTTGCTTTGATTTGGTTGATAAACAAAACGTTGAATGGCCAGTAGCCAGGCAGGAAGTATAGGCTGGATAAGCAGAGAGGAGAATTCTGGGAAGAAAAAGGTTGAGTCAGGAGATGCCAGCCTGCCATCCAGGGAACAGCATCTAACGGCACATAGGTAAAACCTCGGAACACATGGAGACATATAGATTAACAGAAATGGGCTGAGTTTAAGTGTAAGAGCTAGTCAGTGGTAGGCCTGAGCTAATGGCTGAACAGTTTAATTAATATAAGCTTCTGAGTGATTATTTTATAAGTGGCTGTGGGGTCTGTGGGGCTGGTCAGGACCAGAGAAAACTTCAGCTACACTCTATAATCAGCTATGTCTTTTCACACTTTCTCTAACACTTCTTGTCATTTTTATCTCTGATTACTTCTTTTATTTTCTTGCCTTACTCTCAAACTCTTCATCATCCATATGAAAACTGCACATCATACCATATTCTTGGACCCATACTCTCCAATTACTAACTTGTTTGCTTGAGATAACCATCTCTGGCCACATTCAGAACTTGATCATTACTCAAGATGCTCAAACCCTTAAAAATAATAACAATGTCACATCTGTTTCTTTTCTGAATTTATTCTCTCTTCTACCTGTAATTCAGATCAGTATTATGTCAGCTGGATGAGAAAAGCATTCTTATGTTATAAATATAGATATTTAACCAGAGCTATTATTTAAATCTGTGACATGGCTTTCACATTGAACTGTTTATAATTTCATATAAACAAACTTACAGGGAATAATGAGTGAGCTGTGTGGTGATTTGCCAATGACCAGTGCCTGCCATGCTCAATGTTTTTCTTATTGTTTTTGTTTTGTTTTATTTAAGAGGGATATAATTACTTACTGTTATGTACTTTAAACCAAGGAAATTGAATGATCTTGCTGCTTTGTATTGCAATCCAATTAGCTGCTCAACTGTGAAGTTTTTGGTCACCGGAAGCTCTTAGTCTGTGCTCTGCTCTTTCATTGACACCTCCTGATTCAGTCATTTTTTTTTTTAATTCAGACTTCCATAGTGTTTGACACTACTAGACAAAGCAGATCAATACTTCTATTTTTCTCAACTCAGGCCAACTATATGTAATTTCCCTAAATCTTCATTTCTCCATTGAAATTCTTTGTTAACTTTAAATATGTAAAGAACATATCAATTAATTATGTACGTATTTATTACTTCATTTTTTGATTTACACTTATCTTTTTATTTTCAGTGTTACACCATCTTCCTAGTAAATTTTAAAGTCACTCTAGTCTTTCCAACTTTCTTCTTTTCTACCCTGAGAATGACTGAATTTATTTCCTTGTATCTTTGTTGAAATCTCAATTTTAGAATGAACTTGTTCTCTATTAATATTTGGGTAGATTATCTTTATTTTTGTCTGATTTTTGTTTTTGAGATGGAGTCTTGGTAGTAGCCATAGTATCCTTGATCTTGTTATCCTTACCATTATCCAGCTTCTTGAATACCAGGACTACAGGAACATATCACATGAATGGTTCTCTACCCATTGCATTCTCTTGGTTAATATATGACACATGTCCTGTCCAGACATGAGGTACTGGGCAAGTAGAGTCTACCCCAAGAAGGGAAACATTAGAAATCAGTATGTAAACCAAATGCCATGTGATTTTAATGACTTCAAAAATCTTTGTGAAAATTAAGACAAACAAATCCATAATTATCAGAACCAACTAGGAATATTGAAATTAAAGGTAGAAGTTTTTCTTAATGCAGAGTAGTGGAAAATTTCTAGCAGTTAATTGTTGTTTTATGAAGAACACAGTCTGTCTGCTCACTACTTAGTTAAAAATGTTATACGTATAAATATAGATGTGAGATTACTGACATAGAAAGAAATTTAGTTTGAAATCAACGGAAAGTCTGACTCTTCTAATAAGACTAATTTGTCCAGTTCAATAGTGAAGTAAAGACAAAGGAGAGTATGGAAACTCAGTTCCTAATTATTAGTTTAATGTGTGTCACAAAATGCTTGTTATTATTACAACAAAAACTTCTGTAATAGGATTTTTGATAAGTGAGTTGCTAGTTGTATCTTTCTGGCCTTTGGAATGAAGAGAGAAGATATAAAGTCATGGAGTTTGGGCTGTTTATTTCTGTTTTTCTTTATGGAGATAGTCTCACTGTGTAGAACTCACTGTGTAAACAAAATTATCCTCAAACTCACGAAGACCTATCTGTCTGCTTCCCAAGTACAGACATTAAAGTCATGTACCACAATGGCTAACAGTGAATTACTATTTTGATCAAAGCTATCACTATAGGTTTACATTTATTTATTTGTTTTCATGTTGTATTGTTTTTGCTTTTGAGACAGTATCTTTCACTATAGCTCAGGCTGGACTGGAACTTACTATGTAGTTGAAGACAGCCTGGACTGAGGGTAGTCCTCTTTCTTGACCTCTCAAGGGCTGGAATAACAGGATTGTGTCACTACAGCCAGCTTAATATAGCTTTTTGTTTTTTTTAAAGCTTTTTTTAGTTATTTGTTAACTTAATACATGAATAATAATGTATTCATTAATACATGAATATAGCATAATGGATAAAAATGTTGAACAATGTGTCCACATAATATGTATATTCAATAACATGTGATTTTTTTGTGTTCTTAATATTGTTAAAGATTGCTACCAGGAAACATTTCTTATAATATGAATGAACCAACACAAAAAGGTATTCCATAAATATAATATTTTTATTTATTTTTTATAAATTAATCTTAGAAATTACATTCACTGTGTAATATATTATGTACTCCTTACCTTTTGTAAGATCAATATTTTTACATCAACTTTTTCTTTTTGAATGTAGTACATTTCTTTAAACATCTTAACCAAGGGCATATCAGTCATAAGAAGACAGACATTATACTTAATAGTACTTGAAATGGATTGCAAGTTCAAATTGATTTTTCTCACATTAGTTTTTTTTAAATGGCTTTTCTAAAGTACGTATATAATGGCATGTCTGCTCCTTGCCAAACTACCACACAGAAAAAGAAATGATAGGAGACATTGGAAATTAAAGACCATATTTATCCCCTTTTATATTCTTTGGGACATTTTTGTTTAAAAATGCTAATGTATTTCATGAGTTTTGATTTATAGATACCCCTTTAAGATGTCAGCTCTTGGTAAAATAATTGTATGTTCCTCCACTCTTAAAGAGCATGAAGGATGTAGGTAATACCTTAAGAGTACTAACAATGAAATGAATAGGAATCAAGCTTTTTAGTAGAGTTGGATTGGAAACAGAAAAGAGAAAAGACTTGAATTTGAATAACGTGTTAGCTAACAGCAAAAAATAAAAAATAAAAAAAGAGACATCAACTTCAACTAGAAGGAAACAAAGAGCGAAAATCACGTAATCCAGGCAGAATCACAGACTAGACGTAGGACCCCATTGACAATGACTGCAAGTGGTCTTGTGAAGTATCTACTGTAGACTGTGCTGGCCTGGTGCACTTACTCCCCCCCCCCACAATTTAAGTTACCCCCTCAGAAGAGGAAAAACAGCTTGAAAACATGGACATAAACAAAAACACAAAAGAGTGACTGAAAATAAAATCTTTGAAAATGTTAATAATGATTATTTAGAAGTCATACCCTTGGAATTTATTATAATAAAACCAGAGTCAACAACAAAAAGAAGCTTAAAATTAAATAAGCCAAATTTTAAAAATGGAAATTATCTGGAAATTGAAAGGAGATTCTGAAGCAACATACCTTATCATATCTTATAAATTATTTTTTTGTATTTGTTAAATTATTTCCCGTTTGGAAAAAAATAGTAGAAAATATGTGTCATTATTTCATTTCTGAAAGTAGAATTTAAACAAATAACTGAAAATATCAACAGGTGATATAAGTGTTGGAAAGACATCTCAGCAGATAAAGCACTTGATGCTTTCCAGAGGACTTAAGTTGAGTTCCCAGTACCCATGTTAGAGAGCTCACAACTGCCTATAATGTCAGCTCCAGGATGTCAGATGTTCTTTCCTAGATTCCAAGGGTACCTCATACATGTTGCACACACACCCATATACACATACACACACACACACACACACACACACACACATGCACACTATCAATTATAAAAATTTGAAATGAATATCAATAAAATCTTAAAACCATACTGGAAAAATTATGAGACTAATGTAATACACTAGTGGAAGAACTTCAAGTGATTTGACTATGCTCAAGTAATGAATGAAAATTCTCACAGAATCAATTATATAATATAATATGGAAAATATTATTTGGGAAAGAACAATACTATAAAAAGATAAAAGGCTAATCCGAACTCATATTTTGCTCTCAGCTTCATGTTAATAATTATAATAAAAAATGTTCCTAGGTGCTCCCAAGTCCTCTTCAGTCTGATCTTGGTTCCTTGTTAATATTTTAAGGCATTATTCTTAATGTCTTCATAATTAAATGATAAAGACAAACACTTTTTCTGAGAAAGTACATTTACCAAAAGCACAATTCACCAAATATAGTTAATGAGAAGTGTAGGCAGAGTTTTCCTATACCACAGCTGCTGTCAAATAAACACATAGAGGTTTATATTAGTTACAAATGCTCACTTAATAGCTCAGACTTATTATTAACTAACTCTTACATTTAAATTAACCAATATTTCTTATCTATGCTTTGCCATATAGCTCATAGCTTGTTATCTCATTTTCTACATGTCATGGCTTCTCAGCATCTGGATGGCATCTCCTCTAACTTTGTCCTTCTTTATCCCATCACTCTCAGTTTGGCTTTCCTGCCTAACTTTATCTTGTTCAGCTATTGGCCTGTCAGGTTGCTTATTAAACCAATCATAGTGACATATATTCACACAGTGTAGAGGATTATTCCACAGCATTTTCCCTTTTTTGTCTAATTAAAAATGAAGGATTTTAATTTTAGCATAGTAAAATTATATACAACAAAAACATTTATCAATAAGAATTACAGTTACAAAATCCAGTCTATTTGTATTTGGCAAAATTAGAGAAAATACTCTATTATCTATTGTAGCTGATATATTCCTGTGTCCATCTGGCTCCTGCAGCCACTCTGACCCAAGTAAACACACAAAGACTTATGTTACTTATGAACTGTATGGCCATGGCAGGCTTCTTGTTATCTAGTTTTTATATCTTAAATTAACCCATTTCTATTAATCTGTTAGTTGCCACATGGCTTGTGGCTTACCGGTACATTTATACTTACATCTTGCTTCTCCTGGCAGCGGTGGCTGGCAGCGTCTCTTCACTCAGCATTCCACTTCCCAGCATCCTCCTCTCTACTTATTCCACCTATATTATACTTTCTGCCTGGCTACTGGCCAAGAAAATATAGTATATGTGGGATAAGCAGAGAGGAGAATGCTGGGAAGTGGAAGGCTGAGTCAGGAGACACTGCTAGCCACTGCTGCCAGGAGAAGCAAGATGTAAGGATACCGGTAAGCCATGAGCCACATGGCCAGGTATAGATTTATAGAAATGGGTTAATTTAAGATATAAGAACTAGATAGCAAGAAGCCTGTCACGGTTATACAGTTTATAAGTAATATAAGTCTCTGTGTGTTTACTTGGGTCTGAGGGGCTGCATGAGTCGGGTGGACACAGGAACACTCCAGTTACAATCTATTTTATCTTGGTGAGTCTAAAGTTTTGTAACTAATTTACTTTCTATCATAACAAAGGAAAAATCTACGTTTAACTATTTAGTCTTTACTTCCATCAAAGATCCAGAAGGATGAAATGTTACCTAAGGACAAGGACATCAGGCTTCCTGGACAGTCACCCAAAGTTTCTCTGTAATGTTGGGGCATCCAACTCTGGCCTAAAGGCCTAGCATATCTGACAGATTTTCATGTGAAGCAGGGTATTTTGAAGGACTGTCCTACCTTGTCTTGGCAAAGTTTGGCAGTCACTTTTCTTGTGTCCTGTTGGTCTAGTTTGGACAGTATATTGTCAGCAACTGAGGCAAGGGCAGTTTCTTTGCCTACATGGATAGCTTCTGTAACAAAGAAAACAAACCCCACATAGAGATTCTTTTATACTTATCATCTTCTCTGACATAAATCGGTACTGCCAGAAGCAGACATGTCTCACTGTCATGAAAAGCCTTATATTATTAAAACATTTTAAAGGCTATATTATTTAGGTCTTTGAAGTGTTTGAAGACCATTTTCCTATCTAAATATAGCTGTTTAATCTTAAAAACATATTTAATATGACTACAAATTTTATTATTATGGATGACAAACTACAAGCCTGTATTTCTAAATTATATGCATTATATTTTAAATGAGTTGCATAAGCACAATACCTCAAACAAGAGTAGAAACATACATACAGTATAAAAGAAGTAACTTTAAACTTGTATCAATAAACTAAATTCCATACCAATGTAAAATATTTTGAGATTAATAGTTGTTTTTTGGATTAAAATAGATTCAAAAATCTACCCTTTTATCTCATCATTTCTATATCATATCTACTTCTATCCTTTAGAAATAGATCTTTGAATTTAACTCTTCTGTTTAGCCTTTTTTTCTATGATCAATAACAACTTGTAACCAACACCCTCATAAATGGTATTAGATATCCATAACCAATTTTTTTGGGAATGTGGGCACAGTTCTCTAGACTACTTCCTGTTGAATGGGGATGCTGGTGATCTTTGGAAGAACCTTGAGAAAATTTAGAATTATGGTCAAGTCCTGACTGGAGTATTCTATGTCATCTCAACCAGCAGCCTTTCAGCTATTCTAGATGTAGAATTCTGAGGATACTATAACAGAGGCATTTTGAAATACTGGATCACCTGGGCCATATGTTTTCATTGTTTTTTTTTTTTTTTGTTCCCCTTTCTCTGAAAAGACAAACTTTTAAGAGTAACATACATATCTACATTAATACAAATATATACTGTACATTATACACACATCAGCCAAGGATGATTTTTTTGTTTTATGTTTGAGCAGGTCTTGTAGTTCTTCTAGGTTTATTTCTTTGTTTGTAGTCAGGATTTCAGGGAGTCTTCCTCAATTAAACTTAATTTTCCTTAACCTGGAATTAATCCATTGCTTCTCATTACCCATGGAAATAAAAACATAACTTCTCCCCCAAATAACACACCTTTTGTCTTAAATTTTGAAGTCAAGATATTTTTAAAATATGTAGGTTGGTTTAATCTATCAGTTTTCGTAATCCAGTGTCTCTTAGCAGCCAAAAAAATTAAAGACAATACAATAACATATAGAAGCCAGACTCTGTGTGTTTCCCATCTTTATGTGGCTTGTTTCTTTTATATTATTTTACACACTTTTTAAGAAGTTTATATTATTGTTTTAAAACTATATATTTTTTTACGACTTCTACATCTTCTCTTTTCTCTCACAAGCCTATGTATATTTTTAAACTTACTGTAAGCCATTTAGAGTTTTTTCTGTCTGAATATCTCTTTATTGCATATATATATATATAAATAATCTTATTTTGACCCTATGAGCCTTTAAACTGTTAAGTGATGTGGCTAGGGCCAAAGCCTTTGTTTTGGAGACTAGCTCCACCCCTCTTGGTTTCCTAAGAGCCTAGCTTCATGATGGAGGTACCAGCAAGTGTCACATTTATCTCCCCAACTTTGGGAAGTTATTGGGTCCATGCTGCTACCAAGTAGCACACTGTCTGCTGGTCATAAACCCCATTTAAGTATTCAGTAGCAGCACCTTCTGAAAGATCTGTCCATACCCCTAGCACAAACCTGGAACCTGGTCTTGAAGGAGCCATGCCTCTGTTTGCCATTAACAAACAGAGCCAGCCCATGCAAAAAATGTAGCTACCAAGAAGTAATGCTTGACTTCATTCTTGTGTGTCTAGAATCCTTTATTTAACCCTTTGTCAGGTTTTATGTGGAACTTACAGTCCCACATTGGAATTCCATCTGGATATTTCTTTTCTGCATACCAGTTCCCAAATAACTGACTCAGAGGCTTAATATGAATTATAATGCTCAGCCAATAGCTCAGGTTTGTTACTGGCTAACTCTTACATTTAAATTAACCCGTGTTTCTTATTTATTCTTTGCCACATGGCTCGTGGATTGTTACCTCATTTTCTACATGTCTTACTTTCTTGGTGTCTGATTGGCCTCTCCTCTGACTCTACCCATCTTTATCCCATCTTTCTCAGTTTGGCTTTCCTGCCTAACTTTCTCCTGTTCATCTATTGGCCAGTCAGCTTGTTTATTAAACCAATCATAGCTACATATATTCACACAGTGTACAGAAGGGTTATTCCACAGCAGAGAGGCATAACAAATCATCAGCAATAATCAACAGCTACGGATATTTGAATTCACTGTGAATTCTGTACTATGGAGTTTAATGGCAGCATGCCAGATGATGACTGAGAACACTTTTTTCTTGTCATGAATAGTGATATTATCAAAGTAAAAGTCATCATCTCACAAGATATTTTTTACATACATATTTTAATTTTGCTATTATAAATTCATATATTTTTTTCTTAGAAATAGTGGAGGTATGCCCCAACCACAAATTATCTAGATTCCCCAGAGGTTACTATTTTTATCCATTTTAGAATTCTCATTTATCTTTCTCATTTCATTTTCTATTTCTTCACTGAGATATTCTATTTTTCCATTTGTTATACACTCAGCCTTTGTAAGTGAGGTAGGACAGAGGACACACATGCAGCAGCAATTTACAAGGAAAAATATATGACATGAAAACAAGTTGGGCATTTAACAAAGGATGTTTTACAACTATGTAGCCATCTGCACAGGATATTCAGGAGAAAGATGAATAAGCATCTCTACTATGGGCATGACTGGTGATGCTGGGTCTCTGGGGACTAAGTAGGGCAGAGTGGGCAGCAGGAGTTTACTGCATAGCTGGAGCTTGAGGCTGTGGTAAAGGAAGCAGCCACTGGACCTCTCTGAAGCTAAAGGATGGGCAATCTGGAATTTAAATGAATCAACAACTTCTTGTTTACAGATTTTGTGGAACAAATATAATGGAAGATGTAAAGAAAAGAAGACTAAGGGATACAGCACAGAAAGTCAAATACTGGTAGCAGAGAATGGTAAAGACAAAGAGAAAGCAACTCTCAAGAGCCAGGTGCAAAATTGTTGACTTGGAGGGTAGAGTAACAAGAGGACTAAACTAAGACCATTTGAACATGAAGGAACAGGTTGATTTGTTGAGGAAAAAACACAAATATGACAGAAATTTAACATTAAAAAGAGATTACATCCAAGACAAGAAAGAAGTCCAAACTAAGACACATGATGGAATTTGAGTAAAAACATCAAATGTAAATATGCTATAAATTGCTATGAAGGGCTGAAAACATGGACAGGAGTAACAGAGATGTTATGACAAGTCTTAAAATATACAACACTCAGTTACATTTGTAATGAAAAATATTTCTCACAATGAAGTGACAGAAAAAAATCAAGTATAATTGGCAGAGCACAATATGGTATTTTACACTGAAAAGGTGTTTAATGCAGAAAAAGGATAGTTGAAAATTTGGAAAGATTGATGGGATATTTTACGGAGATAAATCTCTTGTGGGGAAGAGAACATTTAGTTTGATGTATTGAGTATGTGTCATTTTCTTTCAAGAATTTGTCTAAGTATAACATTTTTCTCATTTACATAAACAAGCTGTAGGAAAATGAGTCTCAGCCAGAAATCCGCCTTCCAATGGCAGACCGTAACCACCTAATCACTCCTCTTTCTCTCCCAATACAATCAGGGTCATCAGAATTGCATCCTCCTAAGAGACACTGACATGCCCCATAACATCTTAGCAGGTGCAGTATAATCGCCTCATATGGCTTTCTGGAGATAAAAAGAAAGTATTTGCTTGCATAGCTGAACATATCTGCCGAGTTGTTTTCCTACAGATGTTATCCTGGGAATAGGAAAAAAATGTTCATTCATGAGCAGCTTTCAAGAATCGCTGTGATCTGGGGCAGCAATGTGCCCGCAATAAAAGACAGAGGCATTCACAATTCTGGGTGAAAACATTGAGAAGAAAATACATCAAATGGCTATTTACTCTTTAAGACTGTCTGAATTGTTATCTTCCTCTGCTAATGTTCTAACTTCAGTGTCTCAGATGACTGCGAGGAGACATACGTGCTAACAACAGACACATAGATAGCACTGCTAAATGCAAGTCTTTACCAGTATTTTATACATGATCTATTTCCATTTTATGTTTGAAATGTATTAAATGTAAAATCTGAAATTTTTATTTGGTAGATCTATTTGTCTATCTATCATCTATCTATTTATCTGCTATCTACTTATCAACATATCGTGTGATGTTTCTTAGATCCACCTTACTTTTTCCAAAACTGGAGAGAGTTAATGTGCAGTTTGACTGACTTACTCTAGAAACTCCCTATCCACTTTCACACAGTAATAATACAGGAATTCAGCTTGAATCTCTTCAGTTGAGTCAAATCTTGGGATCAAGACTTTGGCAGTGCTATCTTTCAGGATGTACTTCTAGATAATAATAACTGATTATTCAATGAAACGTACCTGTTGTATTAAGTTTAGAAATAGATATCACATAGTGAAAATACAAGCAGGCTCATGCATGCATTTATATATTCCCCACTAAGTATATTCTATGAAAAATTACTACTTTCTGAACTATTCAATGACTGAAATATTTTCAGTATTCAAAAGGAATCCACATAATCATAATCTCATTATCAACATGGAGTGTCTCTTTATCTTGACTTAATGGCAACTGTTCACTCAGTCAAAGGCTGCGACGTGCACAAGGCCCCAGGGTTCCATACGAAGTGAGGCATTAACAAAGTAAGACAAACAGGAGTTGTGTTACATGATGTTAATTCCAGCATTAGAGAAGTGAAGAAGGCAGGGTGATAAAGAGTTCAGGGCTATCCTCAACTATATAGTAAGCAGAAGTCTGACCTGGGCTACAAAAGACCTTACTTCAAAATGTGAGGAAAGGATTCAGAATCTAAATGGCAATTAGAAAGCTTCTATTTTGATGCTGTCATATTTATGCACATGTTCATGTTTATGTTTATAAATATTAAGAAGCAATGACAACTCCATTTGCTGTGTTTCTATTTATTACTGTTTTAGGTTAATTTGCAGATGTGTATGCCCAATGAAATGAGCAAATGAAATGAATGATTCATGAATGAATATGTTGAATTTGAAGAAGTTATACTCAATGCTTTCATTCTTTCCTTAGATTATGGCATTCAAGTGGATATGATGCCTTAGATTCCACTTTGGTACTGATTTCAAGGGAATCCAGTTGAAATGCTGACTCAAGGCATGGCGAGATTAAGTTATACATGCATTCATTGGCTTTATGGAGACATGGTCTTTCTAACTGCTAGCAATGAGTAATGAATCCTTGTGGGTTTAGAAAAGGAGGATTAGTGATAGTTATTTTGACTAATAATGGTTTCACATGTGCAACCCAAGACTGAAATTGAGCCTACCTAAGGCCTCTAGGTAATGACTGCAGAATTCAAGAATCCAAGGAAGTTGTACTTCTTTAAAACATATGAGAAATGATATTTTAAAGGCTGAGAATATTGTACAAGCATAAAGTATATGTGAGGAACTTGGTTTTGATGCCCTGTAACGAAAACAAGCAAGCAAGGAAGGAAGCACATGCACAGACACAGACACACACACACACACACACACACACACACACACACACACACACACACACAACCACTACCACAACAAAACTGTGCATTTGTCAAATTGCCCTGCCCTATGGCAGGTAAAGGGCAACTAACTGTATCCCAGGCTTCGATTATGCTTGAGATTTCCTCCCTACTTCTCTCTCTCTCTCTCCTGGTTTTGGCGCTTTATCAGCAAAATTAGAGATGTGCAGTCTGAGCCCCAGTGGCAAAGGTGGAATACTAAGGCTGCTTAGCAACTAGAGAAAAAGAAAGGTAAGACTCCTGACATTCTAAGTGCGTTTTATCCTCTTTTTAGCATTCTTTATTGAGTCTCAGTTGCTTTTCAGAATAATATTAAAGCAATATTTTTGCCTATACTTTGCATATTTACACATATATTTTGTTTTGCTTTGTGATTTCATTTCAATACATTGCTCAATTTGTGTCTAATCTATTTTTCTTCAAGTTATTTTCATTTCTTATCATGGCCCAAAATAACCCTCAAATATACTCAACAAAATATCTTATTTTCCTTTTTTGATAATCTTCACAATATGCATTTGTTGATTCTTTTTTCCAGTCATTTTAGGCCCCTCCAAAAATATAAAAATAATCTGCTACTAATGTATATTTTAAAATTTTGTTCCACGCCTGGGATTTTGGTGAATTCCTTGTAGGATATTGAAGGCAGATGCAATCATTGCCTATCTCAATCTGTGTTCTTATGGGTTCTTCGTATGTATTTTGAGAATAACTATGATTTGATAATATTGCTATTTTAATTTCATTAAATGGAGTCTTTGTTCTTTAGAAATATTCTATATATGAATACCCTAACTGTTATCATAGAGCCTTTCTCCAGTAGCAGATGGAAGCAGATGCAGAGATCCACAGCCAGACACCAGGAGTCCAGTCGAAGAGAGAGAAAGAAGGATTCTATGAGCAAGTGGCCTCAAGATCACAATAGGGAAACCCACAGAGACAACCAAACCAAGCTAGTGAGAACTCATGAAAATTAGACTAACACTTGTGGAGCCTCCATGGGACTGGACTAGGCCCTCTGCATAAGCAAGACAGTTGTGTAGCTTGATCTGCTCAAGGGGCCTCCTGGCAGTAGGATCAGGATCCATTTCTGGTGCATGAGCTGGCTTTTTGGAGTCCACTACCTATGGTGGGACACCTGGCACATCCTTGAGGCAGTTGGGAGGGGCTTTGACCTGCCTCTACTAAATGTACCAGGCTCTGATGACTCCCCATGAGAAGCCTTACCTTCTTGTAGGAGGGAATGATGGGTGGGTGAGTGGGGGAAGGCTGGGGGGTGGGAGGAGGGAAGAGGGGGGTCTGTGATTTTTATGTAAAATGAATAATATGTCTTTAAAAACAGAATATACCATCTAGAAAGAGAGATAAATTTCACAAGTTCACATGCAAATAACTATATCAAAATGTCTCCCTTAGGATAAGTGCATCATAAATCCCACAAATAGCATGAGAAGAGGGATTGTACTTAATGACTTTCCTTTTGTTTGGCTGTCATAGCACAGACAAGTGTGTGGGGGGTGGGGGAGAATGGATTTATTTGACTTATACTTCATTATCATAGTTCATTATTGAAGAAACTCAAACAGAGAAGCAACCTGGAGGCAGTAGTTGATGCTGAGGCCACAGAGGGGTATGTATGGCTTACTGGCTTACTTCCCATGGCTTGCTCAGCCTAGTTTCTCATAGAATCCAGGATCACTGGCACAGGAGAGGTACCACCCTCAATGAACGATGCTCTCCTACATCAACCACTAATTAAGAAAATGCTCTATGAGCCGGCCTACAATTTGATCTTATGGAAGCATTTTCTCAATTGAGGTACCCTTCTCTCAAATAACTCTAGATTGTATCAAGTTGACATAAAACTAGCCAACACAGTAGCCAAGGGTTCTCATTAAAGTAATCTCTGAGGCTCACTTTCAAAACAACTCTGACAAGAAAATCTTCTCTGAAAGGGACCAAGAGAAACCCGTTAAATGACACCAATGACATCAAGAAAAAATTACAATGGTGTTAGTGGAGATGTTAGACCATTAAAGCTTGTGCTCAGGCCAGTCCTATTGTTTAAATCCAAAGAGCCTGCATTGGTAAAGTCATCTCCCAAACAGGAAACCTTAAAAAAAAAAAAAGAAAGAGAAGAAAAAAACGGAAAAGAAAGAAAGAAAGGAAGGAAGGAAGAAAGAAAGAAAGAAAGGAAGGAAGGAAGGAAGGAAGGAAGAAAGAAAGAAAGGAAGGAAGGAAGGAAGGAAGGAAGGAAGGAAGGAAGGAAGAAAGAAAGAAAGAAAGAAAGAAAGAAAGAAAGAAAGAAAGAGAAAGAGGTAGGATTTATAATATACTTACTTGGAAATTGTAGCTCATGAGTTCTAAGAACCTCATTATCCTGTTTTTGGACATAATTGCCAAAAAATTCTCATCTATGTATTTAAAAACAACAACAACAAAATATGTAATACAGAAGGAAAATCTTAGGAAATTTCCCCACAAATAGTAGACACAGAAAAATTTAAGGATATGTATGACAGGCCAAACAACTAATTTTTTAAAAAATCAGTTACTGAATTACAGAGCTGGAGTTCATATTTTCTGTAATCTCAGCCAGGTGAAGCACAGGAATATTCTGTTATCCACAGTCATAGCATCTTCTAAAGCTTTATTTCACTCTTACAAGGGAGATGGAGAAAGATGACTGACTCTAGACTTAGACGAACATAAGAAGAAAGCTTTAGTCTTGTGATACATTTCTTTATTTAGACAAAAAAGGTTTATTGTGATCCAGAGTGAAAATTAAGCACAAAATTCTAAAACTCAGAATTTATAAAAATGTATCTTGGCTTCATCTTAGTTGAAACATATATCAAAGTACCTGTGGCATGGGAACTTGTGGGTAACTACTCCCATAAACTTCAAGTAGATTTTCCCTTAATTTTTCTTTCCTCTGTGTATTAATATAATTTTTCTTTTCTCTTCCTCTGACCTCTTGGAATTCTTCTCATTTATGCTTCCCTGAAAAATTAAATAAAATCATTTAATTTTCCTTTCTTGTTTCTTCTCTTTGTACTAAAAAAAAAAAACAAAAACAAAAACAAAAAACAAAAAAAAAACTTTTGTAAACCAACCCTATGTCTTTTATCTTTTTATTCCAGTGGTCATCGTTACCATAGACAATTCATTGCCTGCTGTTTCTCTCTGAAAGACTCAAACACACGAAACTAGCTGTAGCCAAACAATCAGCAGGTTTCCATGCCAATTTTCTCGATCTTTCCAAGAAGTCTGTAGATGCTATCTGTGGATTTGTTGGACTCCTAGCTGGAGGAGAGCGCCTTCTTTTCAAATGGCCCTCGTGGAACTTAAGCGATTCTTACATATGTGCATATAGAATCATGTAAAATGTGATTTAAGCTCTTAAGTAGCCTTAGCATTGGAGATTACTTATATCCAACTCATAAATACTTAGTGGAAGTCTAGAGAATTCAAGCCTTCTAAGTTGTCTGACAAGTAATACCTAACTGTGGAAGCCAGGTTCCACACTGGTAGCCCAGCCCAATTATTATGGCCAGCCCCTGTCTGAACTACCATTCAGCTATAAATAACTTAAGAGTTTCCATTAAGAAAACTTAGGACTCCCATCCAAGTACTAACCAGGCTCGACACTGCTTAGCTTCCGAGATTTGAGGAGATCCAGTGCCTTCAAGATGGGGGGGTGGGGGGGTGGGGGGTAGGGGGGTGGGGGGGTGGGGGATGGCAAGGGGGGGAAACTGTGATCAGGGTGTAAAATAAATGAAAATACTTACTTAATAATAATTAAAAAGAAAACAGGACAGTTTCTCAAGTGAGAGAATAAAAAGTTCATCTCATAATAATGACAATGACTACTAATTTGGAAATTAAAGTAGCATAGAAGAGGAATCTCATAAAACATTCAACACACTCTTTAGACCCTGTAAATAATAGAGAATTCTATAAAGAAATTTTTTATCTTCTTTTGTAAAAAAATTTCTGCTTTTCTCTGAATGGTATTATATCTTTTCAAAGTGAATTAATTCAGCAATAGACCATATTGTTCCATAGTTAATAGTACACTGATATAGTATAGTGTCAAATTCAATAGATTAAAAATTAAACAGGGGATTCTTGGTCTAACCTCTAAAAATTTTTGTTAAGTAGTTTTTCAATAGAATCTAGAATGTGTTACTTTTAAATGCTGTCCACACTCTTTTAAGGTGTAGCTTGTGGGACAATTTGTCATGTCTAACCTGGTCTAGATTCAGTAAAATGTGATTTTTGTAAGTGGTTACTTTATTGAACTTTATGACAATAATCATTTCTTGTTGTCACTTGTCATTTACTAATCACTGTTGTAAACTGGCTTTCTTATTACTCAGGGAAAGAGTGAAGGATTGAAAACATCTATCCCTGTCATCTGTTCTGTTATCCAGATCATAGCAAATCTCCAAATGGAGTCAATAGCAGGAGTGGGGAGGAGGAAAGAATTAAACTCTAATGAAAGTTAATCAAAGTGAAGCGTTTCCTTCAGGCTGGCCATGCATGCCCATGGTTTGTCTGTCATTTATAACACAGCAGCCTCTGGTTCATAGTCAAGCTGTAATTCTGCCAGTTAATGTATCCAATTAACCCCACTAATGAGCTAATCAACAGTGTAAAATCTGTGTAAAATCACGGAGGGTACATGATGAATGGGGAATGCACTGAACTCTCCCAGTATAAAAAGTGCTTTATTGCACTTGTTAAAGTGGTACTGTCTTATCCCTCTCGCAAGGGTAATTTATCACTAAGGTCCATAAGAGTGCCATGCCCTGATAAGGCCGAGGTGGCAATAAACCCATCAGAAAATGATTACTCAGGAATGTGGAGCCATTACAAAGTCTCCAGAACCCAAGTCACAGAGTGGAGAGTAAATGTGCTTTTTTGTTGATTCAGGGTAAACTTGAGAGTCATCCATTACTTGTGAATGGATGATATTTTATATACAAATGTATTCCTGTAAAATGCTCCATAGCAAATATTTCTAGTATGCCAAACTTTTAATACTACTCTATTGTATTAAGTCATTTTGCTATTCCATTTAAGACAGTAATTCTTTCTAGAAAGTTCTTATCATAACAATAGTTATCACAAAGTCGGTTGCTATATAGAAGCTACCCATTTACTCAAAAATTAATAATGTTTTTATGGAAAGAGTTTAATTAGCAAATTACAGTCTTGCTTCTATTCATAAATCTTGGTAACATTCTAGAAAAGCCATTTCTCTGTGTGTGAAATAAAGGCTTTCCCAGCGATGAAGGAGCTTGGGTTCATCTCTTCAGAATGTAGACAGTATAGCAGAAGAGCATATTTTCTCTAAACTTTCTGTTTAACAATACAACTCCTGAGTGCTGCATATATTTTTTCTTTTATTGACAATAGAATTTTCTTCCATACTTTATATTCTGGTTATAGTTTCCCCTCCCCCAAATCATCCCAGTTGCTCCCCATATACTCTACCATCTAAATCCACATATATTTGTTTATTTTCCTTTCCTTCTTCCTTCCTTCCTTCCTCCTTTCTTTCTCTCTCTCTCTTTCTTGCTTTCCTCCTCTCTTTCCTTCTTTCTATCTTCCTTTCTTTCTGTCTCCTTAGAAAACAAACAGGTACCTAAAATCTTAATAAAATATAATAACATAAAAACAATCTGGATGAGGATAATACAAAAGAAACAAGCAGAAAGAAAAGATCTAAGGAAAAATCACAATAACACATATAACACAGAGACACACACAAGTTTTCACATACAGGAATGCAATCCTACAAAAACACAATGACAAAAACTGTATGGTAAAATGTAAAATGAAAATTTTAATGCCCTGACAAAGTAATATGAGACAAAGGACATCAAAAATGCCATTGAGTTAGTTTTGTGTTGGCCATTTCCTGCTGGCTTCCCTTAGGAGGTTTGTATAGCCAGTAAGACTCTGTTGAAGAAAACTTTTTTTTTTTTATTTTTTAATTTGAGAGATCAATTGGAGATGGCTTCTGGGTTAAGGATGAGGGCTTATGTGCACTTACGGTTTCAGTGCTAGGACCACATCTCCTGCAGATCCTTGAAGGCTCTATTCATGTGGCCACAGTCACATACCTCTTCAGAATATAGATACCATAGCAAAACACCGTACTTTCTCTAAAGTTTACATTTACTATCCAGTCCCTCTGTGCCTTATTTTTTTTTAATCAGATAACAACTGAAAATAAAATTTAAGTAAAGAAAAATAGTGTTATCACATAGGGGGATAACAATCGTCCAGCCAGTTCCAAAATAACCACACAGATACTTATTATTAGCTATAAATGTTTGGCCAATAGCTTAGTCTTTTCACTAACTAGCTCTTACAACTTTAATTAACCAATATTTCTACCTATATTCTACTAAGTGGCTCAGTAGCTCATCTCAGTATGGCATGTTAATGTGCCTCTTTATGTTTGCTGGTGACTCCCCTGACTCCACCCTTCTTCTTCCCAGTGTCCTCTGAGTCTGGTTCTCCTGCCTAACTTTCTCCTGCCCAGCATAGGCCAGTCAGCTGTTTATCAAACCAATGAAAGTAACAAATAGTAACAGTATACAAAAAGATAGTTCTACAGCATTACCTAATGTATCTTTCTGTATAATTTTCCACCATGTTTGCTACCTGACTTGCTTATTCTGCCATGCAGAAAGTACTAAGAATACAAATACAAGTCCACCTGGCTCTGTGCCCTTCACAAAGATTTTTTTTGTGTGTATGTTGTCTAATAGCACATTTCTCTTCTCTATCTAAAAACTCATCAGAATAATCCCTTTCTCCCACACTTCCCAACCCTTTGTACTAATTTATATATGATTTCTCATGAATATCAATTTTATGTATTTTTTATTGAAAATAGATTTTTTCATAAAATATCTTGTGATTATGATTTTTTCTCCCTCATTTCTTCTGAGATCCTTCCCAACTCTTCTCTCATCTCAAACCACATTTTCCTGTCTTTCCTTAGTAAACAAGCAGACATCTAAAGAATAGTAACAAAATAAAACAAAAACAAATATCAGAATAGGACAAAGCAAACAACCAGTAAATACAGAGGCAAACAAAATCACAAGAAACAGAGAGACATGGGTTCCCACACACAAGAATAACTTAAAAACACAATACTTGAAGACATAATATGGTACCTAAGGAATTACACACACTGAATCCCAAAGACCATCTCTAGCATCCCTCTACAAAGCCCAGGGCATTCTATCTTTCCATTGTCTTTCTTGGATTCTAATTCCTCTTTGCTACTAAAGTTCATCCCTGGCATCTCAGCTTTTGTAGATCATTGCTACATGGGTTTCTGACTTCAATTTTTAATATTATTAATATGCTCTTCTCAATGTATTTCAGGTCAAGTCTACTCCCCCTCTCTACTCTTCATTTACAACATTCTCCATTAATTTTAGAGTAAAAGAATGTAACACAACACAACTCCACACAACCTTTCGTGGCTTGGTAACATTCTTTGTCTTCAATACTCCCACTCTTTTTGTCCCTCTCATTCGTTTATTTCCCATTAAGCTCAACTAATATAATAACTTGTCTTCTATTGGAGATTTTATCAACTTTGTAAACTCTATTTTGCTTTTCAGAACTAGCTTGATTAAAATTTCATTTTTAATCACAAATTTTAATCATAGATGCTGACCTATTAAAACAACTTTCTAAACTACCAAGGCTATCCTTCATGTTAAATTCATCACCTATTATCTCTATGTCTCCTTGTTTCTCAAACATTAGCACAATTTGACATATTGATGGATTTCTACTCTTGATTTAATCTCTGTTCTCTTTTATTTTCCAAATTGTAGTACTTGTTTCCACTTTAGATGCTTTATTTTATTGGTCCTGGCTTCAAATTTCCAGTGTTAATCTGACTCTACTTCTCTGTCTTTGAATTTCAGTCCTTTCTTCACATAAACTTTCTCCCTAGTTCACCATTGCATATTTCCTTCCCTTTGTGTATATGAATTCTGCTGGGGATGTCTTTCTGTATGCTGGGAATGTGTTGCTCTCATTAATTCATAAATAGAATGCTGATTGGCCGGTATCCAGGCAGGAAGTATAGTATAGGTAGGATAAGCAGAGAGGAGAATTCTGGGAACAGAAAGGCTGAGTCAAAAGTCACCAGCCAGAGACAGAGGAAGCATGATGTCAAAGTACTGGTAAGCCACAAGCCACATGGCAACTTATAGATTGATAGAAATGAGTTAATTTAAGATATAAGAAATGGATAGCAAGGAGCCTGCCATGGCCAAAGAGTTTATAAATAATGTAAGTCTCTGCGTGTTTACTTGGGTCTGAGCAGGTGTGGGCACAGGTGGAACTGGAGAAAATTCCAGCTACAGAATTCTTTTCCAAATACATTCACAATCCATAGCTGTCAATGCATCCATCATTTCTTTAGTAATTTTGTCTTCTTTAATATTTCTCATTCCACATGTTGTCCAGTTTAGTCAAATCCTCCCCATTTCTTGTCTTTAAGTACCACTTTTATATCTAAGACTCAGCTTGATGCTACATCCTTTATATAACCTTTTTCTGATTAGTCCTCCAATATCTAGAAGTTATTTCCTCCCTCTCTTTTTTGGGATTTGTGTCTCTTGTTACTTTCTACTTAATATGTTATTTTATAATTTTTATATTTTCTATGTAATAAGAGTACAGAGACCCTGTGTTGGTGTTCAAATTCAACAGACAACTTGGACTCTTGGACTCTTTTAAGCTCAACTAATATAACTTGTCTTCTCTTGGAGATTTTATCAACTTTGTAAATTATATTTTGCTTTCCAGAACTAGCTTGATTAAATTTTCATTTTTAATCACTAGTAAGTGGGCAATGGGTTTAAGATATTGTCCATCTTGAACTATAATTATATTTTTGGTTGTTGTTGATTTACCTGGGGTGTAAAAGTAAATGTACACTTTTAACTTCAGTTTTATGTAAGTATCTTAACTTGGTTCAAATGAGAAAACTAAATATAGAATCAAACTTACTAATGTCTCCACTAACAATGAGGAAGACAGTTAACATTTCAGAACAATTTTCCTCAAAAGTTCAGTTTTTGCTCACATCCTTCCCTTTTCTCTTACTCTCTTTGACTTAGCAAAGTGTCCTTCTTTCCTTCAACCCTACTGCAGGAGTTCTATAAATATTTCTTGAACTGACTTTCCTCTGTGGAAGTGAATGGTTTTGCCACAAAAATGCTGGGAGGCAAAGAAGGTTACTTACATTCGAGTCTCAAGGTGTCTGTGCTATTTCTCTCCCCCATATTAGCTGGCAAAATGCATTTTTTTTCCTTTCCCACTGCCTGCAACAACCAGTCAAAGAAGACTTGCAAAGTTTAGAGCAAAGTCAAAATACTCAACTAGAAGTATACGAAGGCTCCACCAGAAATCTATACAGCTAGATACTTGGAAAGAGATCAGAGTTGGAGAAAATAAAATTGACTCTAAGAACAAGAACACTAGCACAACGTTTGACGTGAAGAACACAGTCCTCATTACCTTCCAGATGTGGCTATGTGCAGCGTGTGGGAAATACAAATGAACTTTCTAACAAGTGCTGCAATCCAGCAATGGGGAAAGAACTGACTGCAAATTAACAATATGGATAAGAAAATATGTTATTGTCAGGAGATGTCTATTTAGCTTCGCTGGTACAGAACTTCAAAAAAAATGTAACCAATGATGCTGGAATTAACAATCAAATGGTGAAAATGTCTTACAATTGAAAACTGTCAAATGTCTCTATGTAGTCATATATAATAATGTTATTCTCATCTTCTTTATAAATCAATTAATCTTTTTATGGAAAACTTTGATGATTTATTTTTTCCAAAATGAACAATGTCATCTAGTTTGAAATAAACCTTTTTTGTTGTAATTGTTTACACAAAGCTTTCTCCATGCTGTATGGATTGTGACAATATCAGAAAAATAGTGGAAAATATTTTATATATAAGACCATGAAGAAGAAGAGAGTTCAGATTATAGGTTTACATAGAGTTAATTAGGAAACACACCTAGCTTCTGATATCTAAAGCTTTTTAATGTCTTTTCAGTTTTGTTATGCATGTAAAGCTGTTTTATAATTACAAACTCACAGATTTCTGGGAAACAATTTCATATCCTAGGATTCAGATTTAGTTCATTATCCATTTATATACAGACTCATTGATTAGCAGTTCCTCCATATCTCCTTTACTTTAACATACATCTGTAAAGCAATTAAAATACATTGTTACAATTTGTTTTTCCATCAAGGGAACCTTTGATTTTTTTTTTTTAGATCTGAATCTACATTCATCATGTTTCACTTGTCTGCATGTGAAGTTCCACAGGTTTGATCATTGAATGATGTTATTTACCCATCACTACTGAATTCTAGGGAATAGTTTCATATTCTTAAAACAAAACTCTCTTGCTTTATCTAGTAAAACTTAAAAATGAGACAAAAAATCATTGGAAAAGAAAATCTCAGCTAAATTGTTATTGCATAATAGAGAAAATGTATACAGATGGACAAAGAGTTTAAAGAAATAAGGGAGGAATGACAGGTTTATTCACCCTTCCTGTGTGTCCCTGCACTCTGATCTCATGGCAGTCCCTAGCTTGTGCCTGTCTTCCTTTCAGTAAGGATTTCAAAAAGCAGGAAATGCAGGACAAAATCATGTGAAAACTTTTGATGAGCCTCTCCTTCTCACTAAAGAAATCACTGCAAGCTAGCAGAGGCAGGGTACAACTGACACTCTTAATAGTTTGTACTGTATTTTAGGGTATTGTACAGAAATTTTAAGTTTTTTTTTCAATTAAAAATTATCCCATTAAAAGGGGTAAAAATTACTTTTATATATACTATATACATGAAATTACTATATATACTTTATATAAATATTAACTTACAGAATGAATAAGCTAAAATTATGTAGCATAAATACAAAAAAAAAAGATCTCCTTAAACTAGAGACATCAAAATCAAATTGTTGTGTTGAACCGTCTTTAAAACAACAGAAGGAAAAACACACATCCAACAAAAAGAAGTATACTTGTGCAGAAATAAAATAAAAAAAAGACCGGATTACCTCTCACTGGGAGCCTTGGAGGTCAGATGCCAGCATAAGCCATACATTCATTTCTTGAAGGTCTCTGCACAAGTACCTGAGTCAAAAACCTTGATCTTTGTGTTTCCTTGAAAGTATGTGACATCTCTTCATTCTTTTCCTTTTATATTACATTATCTGTATAGATCTCTTCCACCTCTCAAAGCTATTAGTCAGCATGTTGATATAGTCTGTGAACTCAAATAATTAACATTTGAAATTCAATGTTCATTTACTTAGAGGAGCATGAGAAATATTTCAACATTGGCGCACTCTCTTCAGTACAAAAGATAATTGTTTCATTTGTCAAATATTTCAGAATGAAAGTTTACCTTTTTAAAATTGTTGGGGTTTTACCTGGGTATGGTATCACACTCCTTTAATCCCAGCACTTGGTAGGCAGAGGCAGGCAGACCGCTATGATTTTGAGGCCAGCCTGGTCTACAAAGTGAGTTCTAGGGCAGCCAGGGCTGTTACATAGAAAAATTTTGTTTTGAAAATTAAAATGAAAAATAGTTAGGATTTAATGATTAGACTATACATGGTTTGATATGAAGGGACCAGTAATTCAAGGTTTTATGATATAAATTGCTTTCTTCCATAAGAAACTATGTTGACATGTCTTGCCACTGCACTCCACCATTACTCAAGGAAAACATAATCTGACAAAATAATCTCTTACTGTCTCCTTTACCAAAGACAGCACCCTGTTAGATGTTTCATTCCTTCAACAGCAGCTTCAACCTTAGTTTTAACCTCATTTTCATGCATACTAACATCTGTAAATGGACTACAGATGTGATAGTTACTAATTCTGTCTTTTGCATGCCTGTAAAAATGTTGATAATAGAGAGCTAATGGACTTTGTATTCTCTAACTTTCGGGTGTCATGCTTAAGGATTTAGCCGGAGTTCTAGCTGTCTGTTTCTATGATCCTCTGACACCCTGTAACCAAGTCTATTCACAGCTTTTTTTTTTTTAGGTACTTGCACTAGTATTGAAATTTTAGGTATATTTAAGTATGAATGAAAACTTGAAAAAATTGAGTCAGTAAATCTCAATTTCATTTCCATGAAATCAACTGTCCTCTCAGAGGAGGAAAAAAGTATTTTCAGACTTCTGTAACTTAACATATAATATCTAGATACAGGGAAGCTGGATTAATTTTGTGATATTTATCTTTTAATAACTGTACCTTTAAACAGTCAGTATAGTTTGAAAGACTAGGAGTCAAATAAGCTAACATTATTATGATGATTTTGAAATATGGATTTTAACATGAATTGTAATTTAATTTACAAGTTAAAAGCAAATCCTGACGTGTCAATAGGGTAAGTCAGTATCTCTCCAAACTCAATAACAAGCTACTGATTCATGGTTGCTATGATATAAAGCTTGCTGAAAGAACAATGGTTTTCAGATTATAAAATTTTTAACAATAAAATTTTTGAAGAAAATGCCTTTAAGAAAGCAGCTTACTCTAACATAAACTGAATAAGATTGCTATGAACTTAGAAAAGTATAAGCTTGATTAATAATGACTTTGTTTAGATATTAAAAGCGGGAAATCATTCTGTTAAAAATGATTGCTTCACTATCATTAGTAAAAATATTTCAGCTATTAATGTGAGAAATCAATAGAGTCTCCTTAAAGGACAGAGGGATTTAATTAAGAAAGGAAAACTCAGAAGACAGAGCAGAAGAATTATCATAGGGTCTGGGAAAAGAGGGAAGGCACAGTCCCACGTTGTTCTTCTGTGCCTGAGACTGTCCCAGCATGCAAGTACAACCAGGGAGAAAAGAGAGACTGAATGTGCATCTCAGGTCTTACGGGTAGCTGAGAGGACACACTCCAGGGGCATGTACTTCAAGGTCTCAGGCAGGTAGAGCAGTTACCTGCTATGTCGCTAAAGCTGCAATTTAGGGTCATAGAACAGGTATCCACTCTAAGCTATTTGTAGCAGAGTCCACCAGCAATATTTTTCTAAACAAGACAATAGTCTGTCATGCATAGTAACAAGTGGGATCTTAATTATGTTGATCTATGAAGTCAATAGATGCAGCATTAGTTAGGCTCTATATTGCTCAGGGTCCTCTAAAGTAACAGAACTAATACAATAAACCTTTCTATCTGTATATCTAGATGAATAGGTAGATAGATGATAGATAGATAGATAGATAGATAGATAGATAGATAGATAGATAGATAGATAGATTGTCTTACATATGTGGTTAGGATAGTCCAGTATTAGCTGCTTCACACTAAACAGGCAAAAAATCTGAATCTAGGAGTGGATCAATGCAAGATGCTGAATGCCACAGCATTCCTAATGTGGCATTGAAGGTCTGAGTCATTCTTTGGGGGACATGGTGGTCTTCAGTTTATATTAGAAGCCAGAAGAAGCTGGCTGTTTTATAGGCAAAGGAACACAGCAATAGCCACTTAGGCGAATTTGACAGCAAGAACGAAGGAAAACAGGCAAAAAAGCAGTTCCTTCTCCCATATCCTTGTATCTGAGAGATCACCAAAAGGTACTGCCCACATTAGGGTAGGTCTTCCTACTTCAGATAACATGATCAAGGAGGTACTTCACAGGAACGCTCATATTTTGTGTTTTAGATGGCTCTAGATCCAATCAAATTGATAGCCAAGATGACCATCACAAGCCCAGTCTCTCTCATGTGCTTACTTCTCTGAACAGAATTACAGACATACTGGCTCACCATTGGCATGCCTTAAAACTCCCTGACAGGTAGTTGTAGCACGAATCTTAAAAGTTCTTATTAATAAAATCAAACCTGGGGCCAGTTATTGGGGTGAATACTGGAAAATCAGAGAACCAGAACAAGCCACAGCTACCTCACCTCACCTCGTCGGATCCTCAGCTGGTCTTGTTTCCTTAGACTGGAGGCCTCTGAGTTCTCATCCCGAAAGGGTCTCAGCTGAACTGCTGCTCAAAAGTCTGAATGCTTAACCAGGCCAAATGCTTAACCAGGCCAAAATGCTTCTAGTTCCTGGTCCTCACGTCTTATATATCTTTCTGCCTTCTACCATCACTCCCTGGGATTAAAGGCTCACTCCCTGGGATTAAAGGCTCGCTTTCTGGGATTAAAGGCGTGAGTCACCATGCTTGGCTGTATCCTTGAACACATGGATTTCTGCTTAGCTCTGTCTCCCAAGTGCTGGAATTAAAGGCATGTGCTACCACTGCCTATCCTCTATGTTTAATATTGTGGCTGTTCTGTCTCTGACTCCAGATAAGTTTATTAGAGTACCCAATATTTCAGGGAACACGATACCACATTTCCCCTTTTTTGTCTAAAATTAGAAGAGGGTTATAACTAATACAAGAAAAATTATATCCCATAAGTATATACAGTATACACAGTCAAGATCACATTAACGATGCCTAGTCCATTAACATTTGACAGATTCAGACAAAAAATTCCATTATATATCTAACAATGTCTAGTCCAGTAACATTTGATAAACTCAAACAAAAAATTTTCATTACTTATCTTATTTAAAACAAGTAGCTCCTTTTTAAAAGTATTTTTCTTTTCATAATAGATTCAGTAATCTACCTTTTGTCATTTTTATATCTTCCTCTTTTTCTTTTTAGTGTAGATTCAGTGATCTCCATTTATCCTATTATTTCTTTATCTTTTTTTTTAAAAAACAAAATCTCTGAATCTAACCTTCTTGTTCAGTTTTTTTTTCTGACCATTAACAATTAACAACTTGTAACCAACCATCATAACCAATGACAATATCCATAACTCAAACGACCAAAAACCTCCCATCCCACCTCTTGGGAATGTGGGCGTCGTTTTATTAAAATTACTTCCTGTTTTCTAGGGGTGAAGACATCTTTAGAGAATCCTGAAAAGAAAATTTTTGGGTTAATTGTCAAGTCCTGTATCATTTGTTCAGTCTCTGTATAATAGGAAATTTTAGGGCTTGTCACAAGTCCTTGTTCGAGTAGTCTATCAGGCTGAATCATCTCAGCTAGTCATCTCGAAATTGTCCTGACCAGTTTGTAGTCCAAAGTCGATCTTTCCTTGGTATTAATCAGCTTAATGGTTTTATCATAGTCCATGTGGAATCATCGTTGTGGAATTTTGTCATCTTTTTGAAGATTTCAAAGTCGCTATTAGGCGTGGTCATGGTTCCCTGCAGATTTTTTTTTTTTTTTTTTTTTTTTTGTGCCTTCTCTGTGGTTTGGAGAAATCACAGTCTGATAAATGTCTGTCTCTTGGAACCACGAATGTTCTTCCCTAGAAGAGAATATCTTCACTGCAATTTATCCCCACCATTTGTCTTGCCAAACTTTTCCAAATTGACCTTTGCTGATGCTTTCTTGTAACACAATGGTCCTGGCAATTCTTCTCTGAACAAGCAGTAGTAAACCTTTTTTCCCAGGTAGCAGCATCACCACAGTCACCAACATGAAGAGAAGGAGCCGGCAACTCAGAGCAGCTTTTGCCTCCATGGTCCCACCACTGTTTGTGGTTCGGTCCTGGCCAAAGCTTCTCCCAAGCCTCCTAGGCCGGCCTCAAACTCGGAATCCTCCTGCCTCTGCCTTCTTCAGTAAATCCAGCCAGTGTGCTTCACCACAACTAGCTGAGGGCAGCTTGGGTCTGAACTGGGGCCCACAAAATCACAGGCAAGCAGCTTTTTCATGAATTCGTACCATGAACATTGGGCACCAGATGTAGCACGAATCTTAAAAGTTCTTATTAATAAAATCAAACCTGAGGCCAGTTATTGGGGTGAATCCTGGAAAATCAGAGAACCAGAACAAGCCACAGCTACCTCAGGTAGTACATTATCACACGGATAAAAATTATATTCCCTACCTCAAACTTATCAAATAGTTTTCAGCTTTCCTTCAGTGTAAGATCACTCAGTATTTATTTTCATTCCTTCTCTGGTGTTCAAATTTCTAAAAATCTGTCTTTTTAAAGCTTTTACCTCAAGTTAAAAATAAGGTATTAAATGCACTGTTGCCTTTTGTTGTATTTTCCATCTTTTAATTTGCCACTGTCTCAGTCATGTGCCACATGCATGGTCTCAGAGGTCTGGAATACAAAGGGAATTCCTGGGTTAGCACTTCCTAGTAAAAAGTGATTAGGACATTCTTAACCAGGATATGTTTGGGTGAGGAGAAGGGATTCTTCCAACACAGATATTGCTTCATTAGTGATTGATATAACTCCTCTCCTTATTATTGAAGAAATGTTCACCAATATTTCTGAATTCTCTGTCAAACCATTAATAAAAACAACCCAAAGCAACACAGTCCTCACCACTTGTCTCCACAACTTCTCACCTTTTGTACTTTCAGACTGGACATGCCAAATCTTCCACATTACCCTGTGTCACTAGCCTAGGATGTAAAGTTGACTTAAATAACAATATGACAAGAGAAGGAACGTATTTCCATTTTGATACTGTACTACTTTGCTTTAGGGTTACTATGACTGGGCTCAGCTGATGCCTTCCTTTCCATACAGAACTGCAATGCATTTCTCAGCTTTCAGTACAATGGCGTAATCTTCAGAGTTTTTAAATACATCAGAATCTGCCCCCAGCCCCACTCCCCTGCCTTGTTTTATTTATTTATTTATTTATTTATTTATTTATTTATTTATTTATTTATTTATGGATTTTTGAGACAGGATTTCTCCATGTAGCTTTTGAGCCTGTCCTGGAACTCATCCTGTAGACCAGGCTGGCCTTGAACTCACAGAGATCAACCTGCCTCTGCCTCCTGAGTGCTGGGATTAAAGGTGTGCACCACCACTGGCTGGCTCCCTGCCTTGTTTTTAATCTAATTGATTTAGCCAGGGATTAGAATTGACATTATCATAGTGAGTCTAATGTGCAGTGAAAGTCAAGAATGCTGAAGTGCTAAAAGAACCATGGAACAGGAAAAAAAATGTTGTTTTATTTTCATTTGAAAGGTTGTGTATTTTTGTCTATTTAATTGGAGGGTAGCACACATGCATCAGCTTATTCAGACTCATATTCTCAAATTTTAAGATATGTAGATAACTTAGAATTTTACAGGAAGAAAAGAGGGCATTGAATGAATGTGGTTATAAAGCTAGCTGTGGCAATGTAATGAAATAGAAATCCATCTCACTGCTGTGGATGGCTCCTCCAGGGTTCTGCCTACAGCAGCAAACTTTCCAAGATCTTTCCAAATTTTGAATATGTAAAAAAATATTTGCTATTTTAAATGTTCTTTGTTGTTCTCTATTGCATTTATTGATATAAAATCATTTTCCTAAATAACTAAGATTTTGTGGCAAATAATAACAAAATTTTGATTTTTGTCATACTGTTCTACATACACATATAATATAAACCACTAAAAGTCTTTGCAAAACACAAGACATAATCGTTTTTTTGAAATTTAGATTGCCAGACAAATTCATTTTACTATATGATCAGTTACCTCAAGCTGAAGAATAGCACCCTAATACTTTTTGTATCTTTTATTAATTTATTTACTTATGAGAGAGAGAGAGAGAGAGAGAGAGAGAGAGAGAGAGAGAGAGAGAGAGAGAGAGAGAGGAGTTTGTGTGTGTGTGTTTGTGTGTGTGTGTGTGTATGTGTGTGTGTTATGAACAAAATAAATTTATTGTACACATTGTGACTTTAAATTCAAATCATGTGGCTTTAAAGTTTTTCTTTTTCTACTTTAGTGTTTTGGATTTGATTTTGTAGTTAAGCTCAGGTCAACACACACAACCAAACCTATGTCTGTATAGATATACTATTTTGAAAGTTCTTCTGAGACCAAGGGTATGGAATAGTGGTTAAGTGTACATGCTGCTTTTCCAGCTGACCCTTTTCAATGATCAGAACCCACATCAAGAGGTTTACAACCACCTTTAGGTTCAGGTCCAGAGACATTTGACACCTCTGGCCTCTGGGGGCACTTGAACTCCTGTTAGCATACCCTAAAAATACATATATATCATCACAAATAGTAAATTATCAATTTAAAAAGCTAAAAATTCTTGCCATTTTAAAATCACTGCAAATTGGCTTTCTATATTACCTTATGTGTTTCTTGACAGTATCAGCTCAGTTCAATTCAATGACTGTCTTTTCATGTGCATAGTACTAAGAAGTTGCATTACACCAGAAAGAAACATTGTTTGAAGAAAAATAAAAACTTTGGGTGATAGAATATTGACCATATATAATTTGCAAAATTCATTTTAAACACACTAAATAGTAAACTGCTATGCTTATTTATGCCATAGTTGTGTGTTTTCAGTATGAATCTTAGCAGAGCTATTTATATGAACAACCAGTAATCAGTTGGAAATATGACAAAAAGAAAATTTGAAAAAAAAGAAATAAATAATATTTAGAAGTTATATGTGATCTCTGTCACACTGTCTCCTATTTTAGGATCCTGAAGTAAACTTACTGAAATGGAACAATAAGAAAAAATGTCATGTCTCTTTTCTTTGGACATTTTAAACAGCAGGAGGTATCTAGAGACTGTCAAGAGGCTTTGCAGCTGCTGAATATCAAAAAAGTTTAGGATTAAAATTTAAGGAGAATTTGGTTTATCAAGACTTAGCCTAAAACTTCTGAAGCTACTTACCTTTTTTCTGCACACATCGGAATTCAGTACCTCTCTTAGTTCCTGGATGTTTTTATTCCTGGCAAATACTGTAATTATGGGTAAGGTCTATCTCCATGTCAAAGGCATATCTGTGAGTTCTCATCAATGCCACTTCCACCATGCAGCATTAGACCTAAGGGGATTGCCAGGAACTCCAAAGAAAATAGCATTGTCTTCATTACCTGAATAACTAAATGAATAAATTAAATACATAGTCATTTATTTTGTTTAAATACAATTTAGCTATTATAATGAAAATTTTGGACATCTCATTGATTAATGCATAGAAAACATAAGTATAGCAATATGCAGTCTGTTGGTCATTTAGGATTTTGGTAATGTAAACTTACATAATGATAAATGCAGGGAAGATGCTTCTCTAAAAGATAGTTCATTCAAGAACTTTAGAATTATCTCTTGTAATACTTACTTGCAATTGATATTAATCATTTTAGTTTTGTAAAGTTACTTCCTTTATAAAATGATGGAATTGGTTTGATTGATCATTAGAATAACTTCTTAAAAGATAAATCAGCTTCACATGCAATAAAATGCATTTAAGATGCACAAATAAGATCCATTTTTACTTAGAATTAATATGATAGCATCAAGCTTCTACTTATCTTAACAGAACTAATAATACAGAAATATATTTGTGAGTTATCTTTAGCAAAATGTAAACTGGTAATTTCATTCAATGCAGAATAATTATGTTTTCATAATGTTCATGTTTTGAAAAATAAAACTAATATACATCAATACTCAAAAATATATCTATAATAAATAAAAATATAAGGGGTGTATATTAAAGTTTACTTAAAGTCCTGCTTAGAAAATTTGGTTTTCCTCTTAAATGAATTATTTTTATGTTAGAAATTATGGCATTCATTATATAAATTTAATTTCATATAGAAGTGGAAAATTAGTAATACTGGTGGAAGTTTACAGAGTGAACTTGAATAATTACTTTACCATATATATTTAGTAATTTAATTATAGTTTAATAACATTGCTCTTCTGGTTGGAAGTTAAAAACATTCACAGACATATAAATTATCAGGAAGAGAAAATACATACATGTACAGCCATCTTTAGAAGTATACAGCTGATCAATATTGCTCATTATTAGCTCTAATGGGAAAACTCAACATAACAATCTTGGCAAAATTGGTATGAAAGAAATTAATCCATGTGATATTTTGTGCCTTGTTTTGTGTGGAATGGTTCCTGCCAGTGAGGCATTCTATTTGTTGGATTCTAATACAAGAATTGAAAATAAACCAATTGTGATTGCAATTGGTTATACTGGGCTTTCTAACAACATTTTAGATATTAGTTGAATAGAATTAATGATTAACATAATTGCAAATTAAATATCTTGTTCACCCTCATAGATTCACCCAATGACAATAGTTCCTGCCTTTCAAATACAGTAGAACTGAAAAGAGCTTATCAAACAGCAAATATAAATCAGCTAATATGAAGACTCCCTATATCTAGGAGTCATTTCTCATTCTTTCTCTAATTTTATAATGATGCTGCCTTCTGTATTTCTAACATACCTTATTTTGTGGGTTTTATATATGTATACACAAGCATTTCCCATGTGTATGGGTACATATGTATTTGCCGATGAACATGCACACATTCATGTGTGCACACAAGTGAAGGCCTTAAGATGCTGTCTGGAATCTTCTTTACTCCCTTTCTAACTTATCAACTGAGACAGTTGCAGAGCTCACAGATATGGCTCATCTAGCCATCCTTCCTGCTCCAGCAATCCCATCTCTGCCTTGTAAGCACTGAATTGCAGATAGGTTACCATGCCCATTAAGCATTTGCTTGGATGCCGGGAATCTGAATTAGAGTCTCCAGGCTTTCACCCTAACTGCTCTATCCACTGAGTCCTAGTCTTTCTTAACTGCTGGGAAGCCCTGCTGATTGGAGGTTGCAGTCTACCATGGCCTGGCAGGACTCTGAGCTTGGCAAAATGGAAGACTCTCTTTCCCTAGTTGAAGGTGCCCTGTTCTCTACCTGACCTTACTTGGAGACTGTCTCTAGGCCCACATGCCTGATTTATCTCAAACTGGAAGCAGTTTCCTGCAGAAGCTACCCCATGCTGTCCATATGGTAATTAGACATTGTGTTAGGAACATTAAAATAGGTCTGTGCTTCCACAGATAACTAATACTTGTACTAGGAGTTTTATGATAGGAGCATGCTGTTTAATGAAAGCTAGGTGATTCCCCAGCTACCGTGCCCAATCCTATATGTCCCCTATACTCTGGAGTAAAGCTGAGCTGGTTCACTGAAGTTAATCTCAGAGGGCTGTCTCCATCATACTCACAGAATGGGCTGGCCTTGCTTACCACTTCTGGCCCCTTTGCCCCTGTGGCCTGGTGGCCAATGGACTGTGGAGGAGTAGGGGACCCACATTTAACATAATTTTATTGAATATTTTCACCCTAATCTCATTCATTTCTAAGTCTTCCATATCTGCCCTCCATCCTTGTAACCTTCCCCCCAAATAAAATAAAATAAAATAAAATATTTCAATGACCCCTCTGGGCAATGACTGTCAACAGCAGCCGTCTGTGCATGTGCCTTCTGTGCATGTACCACTCCACTTCTCCATCTTTCCTGTATTTCCATCACATATATATTCATTTATTGTGGTGTCATTGGAAGTTGCAATATGTCAAACAGTAGACCCTTTTGCCCAAACAGCTTTACTTGGAAATGTTCATTGTAATGAGTCATTAGTCTATTTCAGAGCCTCTGGCTTCTGCTACACCATCAATACTGGAACCTCATCAAGACTCTCAGATATCCTGCTGTTGCCCTGAGTCATGGAGATCCTGCAGCTATAGATCTGCAAGACTGGCCCCTTTTATGGATTCCAGTAGCTCATAGATTGGGTAGATATTGGGGTAGACTCGAAGCCCTGAGTTTGGACCTGGGTGGTAGTTGAGTTGGTCAGCCAGTCAGCTCTTCCACGCCACCAGGATCAGCTCTCCTGCACTGTGGCAGAGCCTGTTCTCTCAAGCTCACACCACCAGGGCCAGCTCTTCTGCTCCCTTGTCACCAGGGCCAGTTCTCCCTCACTGCCCAGGCAAATGGTGGGGCCAACTCTCCTGTGTAGCAGCAGTAGTTGTAGCAATTTTCTATATAATATTTATTGAATGGTAGTCTGATCCAGAGTGAAAAACACTGTAGATAGGACCTGTAAAGACATTGAAGGGGAGTACAGAGAACCCTGAGATGCACAGATCTGTTTATACTAATCCTATAACATTAAGATGCATGTTTGCTCTCATCCTCTCACAGTAGAGTTTACAGCAACTATGTGATATGAGATTTTGTAACAGATTGAATGATAAAAGAGATATGAAATCCCTGCTGCCCTCCATTAATCCAGATATTAAAGATTTACAAAATATAAAATACTTCCACTCTTTTCATTGATTATATTCATGGGACTGGAAGGTACTCTTCACACTACTGGAAGAGAAACATAACTATCAACCCAACTACAAATCCTGTGATCTACAACGATGATCTGTCTGCATGATTTGCTGGTGTGATAGTGGCACAAATATTGAGTGGTAAATTCTGATTGGTTTTAAGGTCTACTCCACGAGTTGGAACTCTAACACTGCTTTGGTAGTCAAGAACCTGAGACTAAATAGGCCTTAGACCAAGGGGAAAACCAAATACTACTATTCTGCTAAAGCAATGGTTCTCAGTCTTTGTGTCATGTCTCCTTTGGGGGTAACATATCAGATATTCTGCATATCAGCTATTTACATTATGATTCATAACAGTAGCAAAATTACACTTATGAAGTAGCAACAAAACAATTTTACAGGTGAGGGTCACCTCAACATGAGGAACTCTATTAGAAGGTCACAGAGTTAGGAAGGTTTAGAACCACTGTACTTAAGGAACATAGCAATAAAATTACTCCTGACAACATTCTGTTGTATCCATAGATCAGTGTTTCATTTCCCCATCATTAGAGAATCTTCTTCCTACAGTATATGGACACTAATACAGATACCCACAACTGTACAATGTGCAGTGAGAGACCTTGGAACACTAGATCCTAAATGGGATGCCTACATAAAATTGAGCCCTCAGGTTTTAGGGAAATAGGCAGAATAGGAAGAAGAAAGGTTATAAGAACCAGAGGGGATGAAGGACACCAAACAGACAGTGTCTTCTAGGCACAATGGGACTTAAGCACATATGAATCATAGAGACTGTGGTCTAAGCCAGATGAGGTCACAGCACTGAGAGGGGTAAGGGGACAGGAGCTCCCATCCCTGACCAAGCTATCTCCAATTGACAACTTCGTGCAAAGGAAAAAATTATTTTCTCCAGTAGAGTCTCACTGGATGTATAAAGCACACTATAGAGGAGGCCCCATACCCAACAGTAGATGGCCAACACGAAACAAACTCAATGGTGTTTTTAGAGATGTTGTCTCATATTGCTTTGATTTGGCATTTTTTACCTTATGGGTCTTTACTTGTATATTATGGTTTCCAATTGGGAGGTGGTTTTTGTTTTTGTTTTAATTAATTAATTAATTAATTAATTAATTAATTTAACATCCTGACTGAAGTTCCCACACACACACATCATTTTTAAGAAAAAAAATATATTAAGACCTTCTGTACATTAGTAAAAACAAATGTTCTCTGTTATAAGTATATGTAAAAATAACTATATAAGCTTGATTACTGTCATGGAGATGATGATTGGTAATTTGAGAAGTACCAATAAGTATTTGATTATATGCACTTTTTTACATTTTCTCTACTAATTTTAACTTTAATTACATTTTCATTAAGTACATATTATGTACAAAGCAGTTTTCTCAACAATTCCAACATATAAAAAAACCCACAAATTCTAAGAAATGTCCAACTTACGAGCCCTAAGGATTGGCAAGAAATATTTTCAGAAGTTGTATTTCAGGTGTATTACAGAAGTTCTGAATTTGTGTAATCAATCAACTAACGACTGAGAGAAGCTAATCAAAGTAGCCTGGTCAACCACAGGATGTATGTGTATTATGGCTCAATTAATGTTTTCTCTTTTGGGAAAACAAATTTTTTTTGTTTGCCTTTTCTCAACAATCTTCAGTAAATCATGGGAGTTTTCATGTATAATACTTAATTCTAGCTATAGTAGCATTGCCCTGTCATATCAATAGAAGAAACACTTCATTCAGTTCCAGAAGTAACTCACTCCAATGTTTCTTTCATTGTTTCTCCTGTTTTTCCTTATTATTTCCTTCTATGTTTTGAAAATATCTGCGTCAGATACAGCTTACTAGAAAAATGATGTTAGAAGACAAACGCATAATCATTCACTGTTTACTTTCTTTCTTTTGGTGAGACTAAAGATGGGAATGCCACGATATGAGTAGAGTAAAGCCTAATTCTGTGAAGCTATTCTATAGATATTACAGAGTGGATATGGAGTTATATAAGCCAATCAGATTTCTTAATTTTCACATTTAATTTTAATAAATCCTAATAGACTGTTGGAGCTAAAACATATCAGATGAAATGAAAAATAACTTTGAAACATGGTAGACCCCTTTCTTTTCCCTGCTCTCACATAAGTAAAGATGTGATTCATGACTCCAATTAAAATGTGGCAGTCAATTAATTATATTGATACTCAGAATATTTGCATATTAATGTTTAGATTATTAACTGCTTTATGGGTAGCTTAATTTTAAAAAGCTGAAGCCAAAAGTGTGAGGAATAAAAACGTTGAAGTTTGGAGTTTTTCTGTGGGTTCTGAAAAAAATTTAAGTATCTTCACTGAAAATCATGTGACCTTACTGTCTGGTTTTCAACTTTTGAAAGTGTTAGTTTTTCCAAATGGTAGTTATTATGCAATTATGGTTGCTTGCATATATTAAAGTATAAATTATCCCATTAAAAAATTAAACTAAGAATTTGACTTTTGACCAATTCTCACTGTGCAATGGAAGAAAGGGAGATACAAATGGACAAACACAATGAATAAATGATTAGAGACTTATTAGATATCTCTTCATGTTCCCAGTGTTGCTACTTATTTTCCATCTCATGACTGTAAACAATCTGTGTAACATGTATTTTCTGAACTATAAGGTTTGTGGTAAGTAAATACTGGATTGCTTCAGGTGTACACTTCTTTTATCTTGTCATTCAAATTGGTTTTGAAGGATATGGTACTAAAATTGAACAGATTTACCCTTCTACTGCCTATTACCATTTGTTCCTCTCCTCAACATGCACATATTACAATGTAAATAACACATTTTATTGGAAAAAAACTGTATATTAAACTTATTCCAAAATTTTTGCATATCTCCAAGGAATTTATATACTGTTACATCATTTGTTCAGCACCTTAGATAGTACTACTCATGTTTATACTTCTTGTTCAGATTTTTAAATTATATTTTAAAATCTCCTTCATATTATATGTAATTTTGGTCATTCCAGAAAATAATTATTACATTCTTTAGCTATATGATAATTAACATCAAAAAATTATGTGTTTGTTTCATTGATATTAAAAATGGCCTTTAAGATGTTTGACTAGAGATTGATTATCTCTCCCTACTATTTACTTAATATTTTAATTTTCTTTTATATGTTCCATCTGAGTTATGTGAAAATGAAATAGTTACTCCAATAAATTTTATATTTTATTCAATATATAAGTTGTTAAAAATATTATTTCTGGTGCAGTGTAAAAGGCTAATTCGATTTTTCAAAAACTAAAATAAATCACATACACAGAGTCATATATCACCTCTGATTATTATAAGAAATAGAACAGATCCAAAGATAGCCAATCTGGTGTATCATTGATATGTTTCTTTTCGTAAACTATGAAAAAAACAGGAATGAATGGACAGAGGACCAAATCATTGACCACATTTTAGTGTGTATTATATACTAATAAAATAGATTATATTTTTTAAATGAGACTTACAGTTACTATGTCAATGCATTGACTTTGCTGTTTCTCATACTATCACTTTCCTGCCGCAGAAAGGGTCATGACTATTACTCATTCTGAACACTTGTGGTTGGGTACTGTCAGCTAAGTGTGGACAGAAGACATGAACTGGTTCTGTCAGAGGGAAATATAAAATGAAAGGATGCCCTAAGCTTGATTGATTGAATGATTGAAATATGTATCCATGCAGGCAAGATATAATGAATAAATTGGCTTTAAAATTCCTATCACTTAATGCACATTGAAGACAAGGAAAAACAGCATGGCTACAAGGATGCATACCATATAGATGAACAGGTGATTTTTTTTTTCCCTAGAACAAAGTCTAGATGCATCCTAGGTGTGTCTGCTGAATTTTCAAGTATTGTCCTATTGCCTCAATTTTTAGCTTTCCTCAGTTCACAACTTCTGTGTTATAGGGCTTTTACATTTACATTTTCATTTGTCTTAATATCCAATGTAATAGCTCCAAGTTGGAAGGCTATACTACCACTAAGGCACCAATTTCATTTTCTTCTGACTTTTTTCCTTCTTTTTTTTTTTTTAATTTTTATTTTGCAATACAATTCAGTTCTACATATCAGCCACGGATTCCCTTGTTCTCCCCCCTCCCGCCACCCTCACCTTCCCCCCAGCCCGCCCCTCATTCCCATCTCCTCCAGGTCAAAGCCTTCCCCACATACTGAGATCAACCTGGTAGACTCAGTCCAGGTAGGTCCAGTCCCCTCCTCCCAGGCCGAGCCAAGAGACCATGCATAGACCCCAGGTTTCAAACAGCCAACTCATGCAATGAGCACAGGACCCGGTCCCACTGCCTGGATGCCTCCCAAACAGATCAGGCCAATCAACTGTCTCACCCACTCAGAGGGCCTGATCCAGTTGGTGACCCCTCAGCCATTGGTTCATAGTTCATGTGTTTCCGTTCGTTTGGCTATTTGTCTCCGTGCTTTATCCAACCTTGGTCTCAACAATTCTCGCTCATATAAACCCTCCTCATTCTCACTAATTGGACTCCCAGAGATCCACCCGGGGCCTAGTCATGGATCTCTGCATCCAGATCCCTCAGTAGTTGGATGAGGTTTCTAGCATGACAGTTAGGGTGTTTGGCCATCCCATCACCGGAGTAGGTCAGTTTGGACTGTCTCTCGACCATTGCCAGCAGTCTGTTGTGGGGGTATCTTTGTGGATTTCTGTGGGCCTCTCTAGCACTTTGCTTCTTCCTATTCTCATGTGGTCTTCATTTACTATGGTCTCCTATTCCTTGTTCTCCCTCTCTGTTGTTGATCCAGCTGGGATCTCCTGCTCCCCCAAGCTCTCTTTCCCTCGACCCTAGCCCTACACTACCCCAATGGTGCTGGCAAAACTGGATATCAACATGTAGAAGGCTGCAAATAGATCCATATCTATCACTGTGCACAAAACTTAAGTCCAAGTGGATCAAGGACCTCAACATAAATCCAGCTACTCTGAACCTGCTAGAAGAGAAAGTAGGAAGTAGTCTTGAATACATTGGCATAGGAGACCACTTCCTAAATAGAATACCAGTAGCACAGACACTGAGAGAAACAATCAATCAATGGGACCTCTTGAAACTGAGAAGCTTTTGTAGAGCAAAGGATACGGTCAACAAGGCAAAGTGACAGCCTACAGAATGGGAAAAGATCTTCACCAACCCCACATCTGACAGAGGACTGATATCCAGAATATATAAGGAACCCAAGAAATTAGACATCAAAATGCCCAACAGTCCAATTAAGAAATGGGCTATAGAACTAAACAGAGAATTTTCAACAGAGGAAACTCAAATGGCTGAAAGACATTTAAGGAATTGCTCAACATCCCTAATCATCAGGGAAATGCAAATCAAAACGACTCTGAGATACCACCTTATGTCTGTCAGAATGGCTAAGATCAAAAACACTGAAGACACCTTATGCTGGAGAGGATGTGGAGCTAGGGGAACTCTCCTCCACTGCTGGTGGGAATGCAAGCTTGTACAACCACTTTGGAAATCAATATGGCGCTTTCTTAGAAAATTGGGAATCCATCTCCCCCAAGATCCAGCTATAACACTCTTGGGCATATACCCAAGGAATGCTCAACCACACCACAAGAGCACTTGTTCAGCTATGTTCATATCAGCATTGTTTGTAATAGCCAGAACATGGAAACAACCTAGATGCCCTTCAACTGAAGAATGGATAAACAAAATGTGGTACATATACACAATGGAATACTACTCAGCAGAGAAAAACAATGACATCATGAGGTTTTCAGACAAATGGATGGATCTAGAAAAAATCATCCTGAGTGAGGTATCCCAGACTCAGAAAGACAAACATGGTATGTACTCACTCATAGCAGGATACTAGATGTGGAACAAGGATGACTGGACTGCTACTCACATCACCAGGGAGGCTACCTGGAAAACAGGACCCCAAGAAAGACACAGGGATCGCCCAATGACAGAGAAATGGAATGAGATCTACATGAACAGCCAGCCTTTTATTTTTAGGTAGTGTCTATCTTTGAATTTGAGATGTGTTTCTTGTATGCAGCAGAAAGATGGGTCCTGTTTTCGTATCCATTCTGTAAGCCTATGTCTTTTTATAGGTGAATTAAGTCCATTGATATTGAGGGATATTAATGTCCAGTTATTGTTCATTCCTGTTATTTTTTGGTGATGATGTGAATGTACTTCTCTTCGTTGGGGTTTACTGCTGTGGTTTTATCTATTGCCTGTGTTTTCGAGGGTGTATCTGACATCCTTAGGTTGGAATTTTCCTTCTAGTGCTTTCTGTAGGGCTGGGTTTGTGGATAAATATTGTTTAAATCTGGCTTTTTCATGGAATGTCTTGTTCACTCCATCTATGATGACTGAAAGTTTTGCTGGGTATATTAGTCTAGGCTGACATCCATGGTCTCTTAGTGTCTGCATTACATCTGTCCAGGTCCTTCTGTCTTTCAAAGTCTCCATTGAGAAATCGGGTGTTATTCTGATAGGTTTGCCTTTATATGTCACTTGGCCTTTTTCCTTTGCTGCTCTTAATATTCTTTCTTTATTCTGTACGTTTAATTGTTTAATTATTATGTGGCGAGGGGACTTTTTTGGGGGGTCTAGTCTGTTTGGTGTTCTATAGGCTTCTTGTATCTTCATAGGCATTTCCTTCTTTAAGTTGGGAAAGTTTTCTTCTATGATCTTGTTGAATATATTTTCTGTGCCCTTGAGTTGGTATTCTTCTCCTTCTTCTACCCCTATTATTTGTAGGTTTGGTCTTTTCATAGTGTCCCAAATTTCTTGGACATTTTGGTTCATGACTTTGTTGGCTTTAGTATTTTCTTTGACTGATGAATCTATTTCTTCTACTGTATCTTCAACGCTAGAGATCCTCTCTTCCATCTCTTGCATTCTGTTGATTATACTTCCATCTGAAGTTCCCAAACGTTTTCTCAGATTTTCTATTTCCAGCATTCCCTCTGTTTGTGTCTTCTTCATTTTTTCTATTTCCCTTTTCAGGTCTTGGACTGTTTCCTTCATTTGTTTCATTGATTTTTCTTGATTTTCTTTCAGTACTTTATTGTTTTCTTCCAGGACTTTATTGGTTTCTTCTAATTTGTTTGCCCTTTCCTCTAGTTGTTTACAGCGTTCTTCACATTTTTTTGTCTTTTCCTCTACACAAGCCTCTAGCTTCTTCATGATGTCATTCATAAGGCTATTTTCTTCTGCTTCTTCCAATTTCTGATGTTCAGGTCTAGGTGTTAGAGGAGGGCTAGGGTCTGGTGATGCTGTATTGCTATTCATTTTGTTGTATGCATTTCTGCCTTGACGTCTGCCCATCTCCTTGTGGTTCTTTCTTGGCCTTATCCTCACACTTGGTTCAGACAGAGCTGACAGATTCAGGAAGTCTCTCTCTCTTGTCCAGATGGGAGCTCTCTTGTCCAAATTGGAAGTCCGGGGCAGGATGGGAGCTTTTGTCCAGAAGGGAAGTCCGGGCAGGATGGGAGCTCTTCTCTCTCTCTCTCTCTCTCTCTCTCTCTCTCTCTCTCTCTCCTCCAGAAGGGAAGTCCGGGGCAAGATGGGAGCTGGGGGCTGGCCTCTAAGTCTCAGGAAGAGGCTTGGGGCTTGGGCGGATGGGCGTGGGGGCAGAGCGTGGAGACTGCAGGGTCTGCCAGGGGTCTTGGAAGAGGGGATCCTTCCCGGTGGGGCTAGAAGGGAACCTGCCCGGTGGCCAGAACCTGGGGCCAAGTTGAGCAGGTCTTCCCTGGAGTGGCTGGTGCCCAGAGATGGGGTCCGGGGCCAAACATGTGATTTTTTTAAGGAAAAAATAAGCAGTCGTATATTTTTGTAATCTTACACTAAAAAAAAATACTCAGCAAACACTATATGGAAAATATATTAAATTGAAAACTAACAAGTATTTCCATAGCTGTTTAATTAGAACAACAGCAGTGTAGTGTAAATGCATTCTGTTATAGTAAAGATGATGAAGACCTGACAATGAGGCAGTTACAAGGACGAGAAGATAATTTTCTTGGAGAAGGTTTGTCAGTAATACACTCACTACAGAAACAAAAAGAGGAAGAATCCCAACAACATTGTAACTGATACAAGGCAAAACAAATTACAGATAGAAAAATTTAACTGAGGAAAATCTTAGTACATGTGACCCTTGCAATATGGCAGTTCAATTGAAGCAGAAACCAGAGGATGCCCAGGGCATCACTTCTTGACTGTTAGCCAATTCAATAAGATAAGACAATGGAATTAAAGGTGAGAACATTTCTACTAGTTCATAAAATCCACTGCTGCATTGTAATAACAATATGCTCCAAAATAATGAAAAAGGAGGGTCTTGTAAGTGTGGATTGTAACATATTGCATGCAAAATTTCATGTATTTCTATGAATTAGGAGTAAAAAACAAAATCTAATACAAAAGTGATTTTCAGAGTTAAAATGTTTGCAGAGAAACTAAAAGTGTCTGAAAATGTTGTGAAATGCTCAATTTGGTAGTCAGAAAGAATGCTTTCTTGAAGATCATAAAACATAATGAATAAACAAAAAGCTGTACAAATCATTAGTTATGAGAAGAACAAATACTGTAAAGCTGTCAGTTCCATTCAAATACCCAACATAAACTATTATTTTTTGAAAATGTTTATAGGATATATAAGTAGTTAATATTACTCAATAAAAAAATAAAATAGTAAACTAGGAAAATGAACAAAAATGTATATTTCACAGAAAATGGTTTAAGTACTTTATAAACTTGTAAATATACTTTTATGAACTTCCTACAACTGGGTAAACATTCTAAAAAATTTTCCATAGGGGTATTCATCAGTGACTCAACCTCACTTTTGCAAATAAATGACAAATCTATGACTAAATGATAAACTTTTGCAGCATCACAACCACATGCACGGTCTAATATTCACTAAAACTTTGATATCCAGCACTTAACCTAATTCAAACATTGCATATGCTAAAGGATACTATTTATGAGTTTAAAAATGGAAGAGATCTCAATTTGTTTATATATACAAAGGCTGATATATATATGTATATATTACATATATAGCATTGATACATACGAATATTTCAGAATTATACACAAAATACAGTTCCCTTACAAAATATGAAAATTAAGCATAGAAAATAATATTTTAAAGTGTGTGTGTGTGTGTAAATTACATTTTATAGTTTCAATTCTTACACATTTGACTGATAAAAGCATGTGTGGAGGAGGGATAATATCTGGGTAGGGAGTGGGATTTGATGGGACTGGTATAATGAAGCCTTAACAGAAAATGTACTGTTATTTTCTACATCTAAGTTCTCTATGATCAAGTGATTTTCTCACTGCTTAGTTTCTCAGGTGAGAACAGTTCTTAATACAAGACATGTGCTTATCTATGTTTCAAGGGGATGTATACATAATGTTTGAGCATGGAAAAAGTATAAGAAGCAAAAATCATGGAAGATTAGCCTGTCTCTGTCATCTTTTTTGATTGTCTCTTTCATAAGTTAGCAGATTTTTTCTCTATGTTCACAGCCTTTTCAGGTTCCAGTCAAGATTGGGAGAAGAAAAGTGGGTGCATGGGGTTGGGAGGTAGCCCACATCTAGGAGCATTGGCAGCACACTGAAAACATTGGGGACAATGAGGGAGCATTTTCCTTATTATGAAAAGATGTACAGATGTAGAAAGAAGAAAACAGAGCCTAATTTTTTAGATTGAAAATGTACTTATAGTTGTCAGCATACATTCTCCTTAAGAAATAAATGTGAGGATATATAATTAATACAAATCTCCCTCCTCCCTCTCTCTTCCTCCTTCCCTCCCTTCCTCTCCCCTCTCTTCTCCATGTACATAGAAGTAATAACCACCCAAGAAGATAAGATTAGATTTTAAGTGGCAGAAGTTGATTTATAGATAGCATTTTCTGTTTTCTTTCTCAATGCTTGATATCATTATCAAAATATTAAACAAATAAATCAGAAGTCATTGGAAAAGGAATTGACATTCGGTTTAAGAAAGAAAAAATAAGAGTAATGTGCCACATCTTATTAGGCCAGAAAGTCAAGAAGACATGAACATGTAACAAGGAGACACCCTGAGCCATTCTTAAAGGGATACTCCTTTGATAAATTGAAGCAAATATGGCTATAAAATGAAAATTAAACAATCAGTTAACATGTAATAAATGAAATATAGATTTAGGAGTCCAGACTAAAGTAAATAAGTCAGCATATGAATAAGTTGGGGGCAAGAAAATAACTTTTCTAGAATAAAACATCAACTAAATTATTTAGAATAAAGGATGGAGACAGAATGCTGTCATCTAGCCACTTTCACTTCCCTGTGTGACACAGGGAAAATTCATGAATGGCTGCAAAAACTGGAGGGTAGGGATATGATGATAAGAAACTAGCATTGCATTTGAAAACAATGATAAGGTTTAATTCAGAGTATCTCCACACATAGAAATTATCAAGTCAATAAAAAATGAAATAGTCTGTAGTCTCAACTAGTTATCAAAGTCATAACAGATACAGTGAAAAAAAGTAAAGCAAATTGAAGAATAAAGATAGGGTGCCTTGCCTCATCCAAGATCCTGAGATGTAGGAAGAACCACAAACATTAGAAATACAACTAGTAACGAATTGGGTGGTGATATATGATTTTTCTGCTTCCAATTGTTACTTTGTAGTTAAGTAGGAAAATGTGTACCTCTCACTGACAGGAATTGTGGTTTTCTGAGTGAGAGATAATATGGAATTTTATGAGCTCTTTGCAATATTTTAGAAACTTTTCTGTGCACAATGTCACTTTAAAATGACCAATGATATATTATTTAAACATAGACAAGTTATTTAAAACAGACAAGTTAGAGGAAATAAAATGTATGAGCATAATAAAAATAATTGAGATGGTCCCTATAACAAGATGAATTAATATTTACTGTCGTTATATAAAGGCCTAAAAGACAGAAGAATACATGATCAGTTAAAATTCTACCCTTATTTTAGCTACTTTTCTCATTACTGTGGTGAAATGCCTCTCAAAAACAACTTTAAAAAGAATTTATTTTGGCTTGTGGTTTAAGAAAGGGCCCAATCCACAATGACAGTGAAGACATCATGAAAAGTGTATGAGGTGTCTGGTCACACTGATCAAAGACAGGAAGAGAGCCTGGTCAGCAAGTGGAGCTGGGCTATGAAACATCAATGACTGCCTCCCATGACCCACTTCATTCAGCAAGGCTCCACATTCTAAAGATTACACAACCATCCAAAATAGCATCCCTGTCAGGAACCAGGTGTTCAATGCTTGAACTAATAGGGAAAACTTTATATAACCTTGGCATTTTATGTCTGATTCCACAATCTCATGGTGATCACATAATGCGAATCCATTCATTCCAATCTCAAAAACCTTTAAGAGTTCCAATACCACTCACAAGTCCAAAGCCTTAATAGGGGATGAATGAATCCAAGGAAACATTGTCTTCCAGACATAACAGGAATAATGCAAATATGAACTTACAGAAATTATTCTAATATTCATAAGGTCTGCACAGGGTGAAGCCAGACAGGGTCCCAGCATTGAGGAGAGGAAGTAGATACGATCTCCAATCCCTAAGCAAGAAGCTATTTCCAATTGTCAACTGCGTCCAAAGGAAAAATTAGTTTTCTCCAAAGCCAGCATAAAATTGACTCAATAGTTTTTTTAAAGATATTTTTGTCTCATATTGCTTTCTCTGGGCAATTTATACATAACTGTTCTTTTGCTTTTATATTTTATGGTTTTGAGGGTCTCTCTCTCTCTCTCTCTCTCTCTCTCTCTCTCTCTCTCTCTCTCTCTCTCTCTCTCTCTCTCTCTCTCTCTTATTTGTCTGTTTATTTCCTAAGGAGAAAGAGAAACACATGGAGTTAGATGGTTGGAGAGGTGAGGGGAATCAGAGAAGAAAGGAGGGAAGGAACTGATCAGAACATATTGTACAACTTTTCAATTAAAAAAACCAAAGTTCAAGTCCCATGTCTGTTTTGGGATTCCCGGGCAAGCTCTTAAACATGAGCTCTTGTAAAATAAATATGTTGCATAATACCAAGAAATAATGGGATGGAGTAAATACTCCCATGGGAGATGAACAAGACAGCAAGGGAAAAGTAGAGAAAGCAGTACTTTTTGCAGTTGTTTGTTTTCAGGGCTCATAGTGCAAACGTCTGGATTCCAAAGACATAGAAAAGGTCTGCCCATCCACTCTGCCATCTACAGCACATCTAGCTTTGTAGCATGAATCTTAAAAGTTCTTATTAATAAAATCAAACCTGAGCCAGGTATTGGGGTGAACACTGAAAGATCAGATAGAACAAGCCACAGCTAACCTCACCTGGCCAACTTCTCAGCTGGTCCTGTTTCCTCAGACTGGAAGCCTCTGAGTCCTCATCCAGAATGAATCTCAGCTGAACTGCTGCTCAAAAGCCTGAATGCTTAACCAGCCTAATGCTTTTAGTTTCTGGTCCTCATGCCTTATATACCTTTCTGCCTTCTACCACCACTCCCTGGGATTAAAGGCTTGCTTTCTGGGATTAAAGGCATGAATCACCATGACTGGCTGTTTCCAATGTGGCCTTGAACTCACAGAGATCCAGAGGAATTTCTGTCTCTGGAATGCTAAGATTAAAGGTATGAGTGCCACCATTTTTCTAGCCTCTGTATCTAGTGGCTGTCTGTTCTCTGACCCCAGATAAATTTATTAGGGTGCACAATATTTTGGGGAACACAATACCACCACACAGTTTATAGCTGATTCAACTCCATTTCACCTACAGCTTTCCTTAGTGGACACCTCATTGTAGTTATGGAACCCCTGACACTTATAGATTTATACTAGGACGTATGCTTCACTATCCCAGCTTCGTTGAGGTTCTTCGGGGTCTTCTTTCTGGGACCCTAACCCTGCCACACATTTCCTGGCCTCAATGGCTTTTGAAACCTTGGAACAACTGCTTGAGATCCTTTTACTCTTAATCTTCAGTACCATGTATCTAACATTGCCTAGTTCTAATAACTCCAGATGTAGTATGGAGCCCTTGAACAACAGCTGCATTGAACCCTTTGTACTAAGCTTGATGAAAATACTCTCTAAGCCATCTTCTTTTTTGTTTGTTTGTTTGTTTGTATTTTTGTTTTGTTTTTCGAGACAGGGTTTCTCTGTGTAGCTTTGCACCTCTCCTGGAACTCACTTGGTAGCCCAGGCTGGCCTCACAGAGATCCACCTGCCTCTGCCTCCCGAGTGCTGGGATTAAAGGCGTGTGCCACCACTGCCCAGCGCCATCTTCTTGGGTAGAGTTCCCTGCCAGGTTTCTTGCTTCAGGCTCCCTTCTATCAAATGGGTTTGTACTCTCAGAAGTTGGAGTGTTTCTGTGGTTGAGGGCTTTTCTGACAGGAATCATCCGCACTGTTCCAAAGTCAAGAAAGATGCTACTCTAGGATTCTGCTCATGTCTTTAACAATCAGAGTTGCTTTCTCACCTCTCACTCTTTCTGCAACCTCCAGCTTGCCTTAGCTCTAGTCATCATCACCAACTGGATACTACATGTCTTTCATACATTGTTGCTCTCTCATTGAGGGCAGTAACTATCACACAGTTTAAATGCTAATTTATGTTGAAATTCCCGCCACTACACAAATAAGCCCATGTTCTTGAGTTCTCAGGACATGGACATAACTGAGCCAGATTGCCCGCCATAATGTCACATGAGTGGCCTATAGCCTAGTTTCTAACAGACTCCTCACTCCTCTCTGAAACCTCATGAGCTGAGTCTATGTCACCATTTCCATGTCATTGTGACTATTTCTGTGCCATTCCAGACACCAGAGTGGCCAAGCAAGCTCTGCTTACAGCATTGTAGGGCTTCTCTAGTCTGTGGCTCCCAACTTCCCCCACATTCCCCCTTCAAAACAGTCCCAGAGGCCAAAGACTTTTATTTATCACAGCAGTGGCTGACACCTCCCCAGACCATTTTTATATCTTTGTTATTTTTCTTGTTGCTATGTGTAAACTGGCTTTTTTTTCCTGTCCCAATTACCTGTTCCCAAATACCCTGCAGCCTCTTCCCAACTTACCACACAGAGGTTATATTAATTATAAATGCTTGGCCAATAGCTCAGGTTTGTTACTAACTAGTTTTTACAACTTAAATTAATTCATTTCCATTAATCTACATTTTGCCACATGGCTGGATGCTTTACCTGTCCTTTGTCATGTCCTGTCTCCAGGACATGTCCCCAGACTCTGCCCTTCCTCATCTCATCATTCTCAGCTTGGTTTTGCTGCCTAACTTTAACCTGATCACCTATTTGCCAGGCAGCTTGTTTATTAGACCAATCACAGTGATACATATTCACACAGTGTAAAGAAGTATTCCACAGCAGCTATAACAAAATACTTGATAAAGGTCATTCTCGCTCTTATTTTAAGAAGTGTAAAGCTTCGTTACAACAGGAAGGCATGGCATAAGAACATTAAAGAGCTGGTCAAAATGCATCTGCAGTCAGGAAGCAGAGCATAGACAGGAAATGACATCTGGCCTTAAAACCTTAGGCCCTCCCCTGGCTGGCTTCACTTTCTCCAGTGAGGCTCAACCTCCCAAAAGTGTGATAATTTTATAAAGCAGTGACCAAATATGTAAAGTAACGGAAGACAATTCACACTCTACAGCACCATCAACAACAGGGAAACAAATTAATATGATATTAATTAATATGTGGTCAATACTATAATTTTTCTTGCCCTCTTTCTTAATTCTTATTTTAAATAGATGAAATAATTCGTAAAAGTATGTGATCAAAATAATGTAAAATAAATTATGAATCAAATATTGAAAAGCATATTTGCATAATTATATACTTCATGCATTAGAAATTCCACATGAATCAGGGTGAAAACAAAGTAAATACAAATCATACAAATGAACAGTGAATCTGTTCATCCTTGGACAATATGAAACTTAGACAAACCTGTGATAGAGTCCATAGTTAAATACAAATGGACTCAAATTTTATTTTTGTATTTAAGTATCTAAATATTTAAATTACTTCAAACTAAAGAAAATTATGGAAAAATTTTTGGAGGAAAATAGAAAATTATGTTATGAATTTCCAGTCTTTGGGCATACCAATAATGAGATCTCATTTTAAAGAAATAGATATCACAACAACTCTAAGATACAAAATTACAAGTTAGAGTCCTGAAATGGTTGCTATGGAAGCAAGGATACTGCACTGTTTCTGGTTTTAGTATTTTTAGAGGAATTTTTTTATCTTGTGCTCCTTAGATCACATTTGGATGTTTTTCCTCCAATATCTCATTGCCAGTAGTTAATGAGAATATGTGGTAGGCACACAGTTTTAAAAACGCATTTGTTAACAAAGGTGTTTTCTTCAGATTTTATGTCTCATTGCTCCAATGTAGTGGGTTCAATCTTACCACCATTTCTTTGTTCTTATAAAGTTATTTTTCTGCATCTTCTAATCTCCTCATGTGCTCAAGACAAAAGTAAGAATATAGTGGACAGAGCTTCTTTACAGAAAAGCTGCTTCTATGACTACTGATGCTTAAAATCAGCATGTGTAGAAAAAGCATGTCTGTTTATTATACTCAATGCCCTTTCTTAGTTTCTAAAAGATTAGAATTGTAGTGCACCTCCCCCCTGTCGTTTACATCTCAATTTTATGAGTTCTTGCTTTTATGGGGGCATTAAATTGCTTAATTAAATTTTACTGGTTTATTCTGCTTGTTCATTCATATCCTGCTTAATCCAGCCTACAACATTTTCCTTCTTTAAATGAACATATGAAACCTTATGATGTAATTTTATAGGTGCTTTTTTGCCTGTGAAATGGATTTGTGGTTTAATGTATATGATGCCTTTGGTTTAAAAAATACTTCTTTTCTATGAAAGTATAAAGGTCATAAACAATGTTAGCTATACAGATATTTAGCAAAGTTTCTCTAGGGAAAATATGCTATTTAGATTATTTATAAGTTTTGCCTGAGTCTACCATACTTGGCAAATGATTTCCTAAACTAAGAACTGTGCATATACTGCTCCTGTAACAATTTACCTATTTAAGGTGTGGAAGAAAGCAACATGCTGGTTTCTTCACTCGAATTCCATCTTAATTGAGAGTGACTGGTACAGAATGATGGAGCTGACATATTTACCCACCATTTATTTTAGCACTGTTTTCATCCTTCTCAGTGGATTAAGAAACGTACTGCTCTACTGAGATGACTGCATACATTTAGATTACTTAGAAAATGATCATTGTTTCTTCGTCAGATACTACAAACTGACTGGGATTTTGCCAAACTTATCTCCTTTACGCAAATCATCACTGATTAGTTTATGGTACTGAGCTGTGCCTCAGTATTTGTCCAATTTATAAACCTTACAATGACCCTCACATTTATTAATAATTATAACCACTATTTTATTAGTAATATACTCATAAATAAGAAAGAATATATGACATTTATCTGTCCGGGCACCTCACTAATTACAATTTGTTTAGTTCCACCTACGTATCTTCTTTTTTTTTTTTTAAATTTTTATTTTGCAATACAATTCAGTTCTACATATCAGCCACAGATTCCCTTGTTCTCCCCCCTCCCCCCCCCCACCTTCCCCCCAGCCCGCCCCCCATTCCAATCTCCTCCAGGGCAAAGCCTTCCCCACAGACTGAGATCAACCTGGTGGACTCAGTCCAGGTAGGTCCAGTCCCCTCCTCCCAGGCCGAGCCAAGGGACCCTGCATAGGCCCCAGGTTTCAAACAGCCAACTCATGCAGTGAGCACAGGACCCGGTGCCACTGCCTGGATGCCTCCCAAACAGATCAGGCCAATCAACTGTCTCACCCACTCAGAGGGCCTGATCCAGTTGGTGACCCCTCAGCCATTGGTTCATATTTCATGTGTTTCCGTTTGTTTGGCTATTTGTCTCTGTGCTTTATCCGACCTTGGTCTCAACAATTCTCTCTCATATAAACCCTCCTCATTCTCGTTAATTGGACTCCCAGAGATCCACCTGGGGCCTAGTCATGGATCTCTGCATCCAGATCCCTCAGTAGTTGGATGAAGTTTCTAGCACGACAATTGCCACCTACGTATCTTTAAACTTTATTATTCTTCTTTCCACCTGAGTAGTATCCCATAGTATAAATGTACACCACCCACTCATCAGTTGAAGAACATTTAGGTTGTTTCCAGTTCCTAGCTACTGTGACTACAATAGCAGTGAGCATGGCTGAGCAAGTGTCTGTGAATCAAGACTTTGAATCATTAGGGTATATGCCACAGAGTAGTTTAGCTGGATCATGTGGAAGACCTATCTTTAGCTTTCTGCGAAGCCTCCACTGGTTTCCAGAATGGCTATAACAGTATGCAATCCCAACAACAATAAATGAGAATTCTCCTTACTCAAATCCTCACCACTACCTTTTGTCATTTGTTTCTTTGTTTTAGCCATTCTGACTGGGGTGAGATAAAATCTTAAAATTCTTTTAATTTGCATTCCTCTAATTGCTAAGGGTATTGAACACTTTTAAGGTATTTCTTAACCATTTTTGTTTCTTCTTTTAAGGATTCTCTGTTCAGATCTATAGCCCATTTGTTAAATTGGGTCACTTGTTTACGTGTGTGTGTGTGTGTGTGTGTGTGTGTGTGTGTGTGCTTTAGTTCTTCATGTGTTATATATATATTAATTCTTTTTTAATATATGGCAAAATCTTTATAAGATATAGAAAAACATGGAAAAGTTTTTCTTTCACTCTGTGAGTTCCTTACCACTTGGTTGATTATTTCTCTTGTTGTACAGACTTTTTAAAAATTTTTTGAGGCCACTTTTTAATTGGTGGCCTTAATTCTAGAATAAATGAAATTCTAGTTAGAAAGTTCTTTCCTACATCTATGTCTTATAGGATATAGTCTATATTTCCTTCTAACAATTTTTACATTTTTACATTTTACATTTTGCATTGAGGTCTTTGAGCCATATTGAGTCTTTGGAGTTGAATTTTGTGCTTAGTGATAGATATATTGGACCCAAAATGAGAACCTACTATTGCCATTTTCCTAAACCAGTGTAATTTCTAACTGCATTCTAAATGCTTGTCCTTATACACACAGTTGGATGTAGCTTTTACTCCTCATCAAAGAAGATTCTTTCTATAGTAGACAGAGATGAAAGAAACTCACAACTGGTCAAAATGCTTACTGTGAGATGCATAACCTCAAATTTTACATCTGCAATACAACCCTGCAGAACATTCAGAAGAAAGGGGAAAAGATTATAAGAGTCATAGGATTGGGTCATTTGTTGCAAGATAGCAAGACAGCATTGCCTCGATATAACAGAGAAGCTACATCCACAAACCTTCAACAATATTGTTTCCTAAATAAGACCAGGAAAATGACAATACTAGTTGACATGGCAACTTGGACACAGGAATCACACAAGGCCCCAGCCACGGGTGAAGAATTCCAGGCAACTGATAGCTGTTGTGGAAAAGATATTCAGTCTTCATGGATGAGCTCTACCTTGAAAAATTTTTCAGTCCCAAAAGGTCAGCCCTAAAAACATATACATAAAAGTGATACTAAATTACCTCAGCAAAATATGTGTTTTCATAGACATAGACAGTAAGTATCTTATAAGATATATGAGCAAGATATATGTATTTAAAGACAAACAGATCATAAATTTGAAGAGTGATGAGAAACACAGGAGGTATTAGAATTGGAGTGTGAGAGACAGAAATGGTGTAAATACAGTGCACATGTATGACAGTCTGAAAAATAATTAAATTTAAAAAACACTCATACTTTCTACTATCAACTATGTATGTAACTCACATGTTGGAGAACATTCATAAAGGAGTTAAACCTTTTCCTTTAGACCCTATTAAAGACAATGTTACTTATAAGTATGGTGTGTTTCTTGTTGCAGATTTCAAATTGAAGCTGCACTTAATTTTGAGATTTTCACATGCATTAGTTTCCAATTTGCAAAATTACAGTGCTCAATATAATTGTACACTTATAATACCCACATGCGTTAATATGTGTTTAAGGCATGCTTTAATGTTTATTGGATCTCATTTTACTTATGAATTTGATATTTTATAGCCTTAAGTGTTGGATGGTCCATAGGTGGTAGTTCTAATCAGTACTTTTTCTGTTGCATTTGTGGTCTCAATCGTACTAGATTTTCTGTCATCTCTCAGCACATGTTCCCCTGTGTTAAGTGCAAAATAGAAAAAAAATAGGGCCTGACATCTTGTTTTCCATGAGCAACTAACTACCAGTAAAAATGGATGTGTAACTGAGAGTTGGAATACAGTTAATTTACTACTGATTCTGCAAAATTTTTAGCTGCTTTGTTCTGGGGAGCTGAGAGATGACTGGAGCTGACTAGGATAAGAATGTGTGTGGTAGGAAATTATCTATGAGAGATTGTGCAAAAACAAATTGCCAGTATATAAGAATAATTTTCAACATATTAATTGATATACTACATGTTTCTTTATGAATATAACCCTTATTTTCCTTAATTCTGATCACACTGACCATAATCTCTAGGCAATTTTTCCTACAGAATTAGGGTCATGCCATATTAATGTTTACTATTCTTTCCCATATAATTTCAGCATAACCCATTGTATTTAACCATTCTTATCCCTATCAAAACATAAGCTACTTTCCCCTAGTGATAATAAAGAAAATTTCTAACCATTCAAATTAATACCTCACTATTTTCTCTGAGTTTTGTTTATTTGTGTATTTTCTAAGAATATATTCCTGGGCCTGCTGCCAGGAAAGCAACTTTTATTCAGCTCTGTGAGGTAAAATATTGACTTAAATAAACTCTTCGTATTGATTAGAAGTAGAATACAACAGAGTAGGTGAAAACTGGAACTTTATATTCATGGTTCAAATGTTTTATTCCTACACGTGACTGTCAAACCATTAATTTCCAATAACACATTAAAATCCATTTATACACAACACACAATGGACAAAAAGCATATGCAAAATCATTTCTTTATATGGATATCCTGTTTGAAAAAGACACTATTAAATGGGAAGAAATAAAAGCTCTCCCACATGCCAAAAGATGTCAAGTGATAAAAATAAAAGTTTAAATGAGCAGTTAGTGAAACATGTAGTATAAACATGATTTCTTCCTTGCTTTGATACAGAAAGGGAAAAATGTCAGAGTCGAGATATTTGTGTTCATGAACAGAGAACATTTAGGTGAGTGATATGCATGTGCTTAAATATGCATAAATTCTTGTGGGTATAAATTTAAGTCATCAACATTTTTCTTTTGGTTTGGAAATAATAATACCTGATTATAGTTTCACTTAAAAAATAGAAATTTAAATAAGATTCATCTGAAGATTTTTAATGTATTGTATTGTTACAAAGTAATTGTTGAGTGACATTCTTGACTTTGAGCATAATAGGAAATATGAAGTGTGTAATTCACCATTGCTGATTCATTGCTACCATTTGGTTCAGAAGAGTAGAGCTTAACAAAAATAAATCATTTATTAAATGAACTTTTGATTCATTAGCTGAATACCTGCAAACACCTGGAAGCCACTGTACACTTACATCCTTACCTGAAAGTATAGAGTAACAATTGCAGTTTGAGCATGCAGCTCTGTTCTCTCTAGAGTGAACATGTAGCTCTGTTCTCGCTAGAGTGAGCATGCAGTTCTGATCTCTCTAGAGTGAGCATGCCTCTCTATTTTCTCTAGAGTAAGCATGCAGCTCTGTTCTCTCTCTAGAGTGAGCATGCAGCTCTTTTCTCTCTAGAGTGAGCATGCAACTCTGTTCTCTCTAGAGTGAGTGTGCAGCCCTATTCTCTATAGAGTGAGCATGCAGTTCTGATCTCGCTAGAGTGAGCATGCTGCTCTGTTCTCTCTAGAGTGAGAGACAAGCCACTTCCACCTCTCTGCACTTGTGGCAGTGCCAGTCTGAAATATTTTTCAAAATGCAAATATAGTAGCCCTCTGAAATCTCCTATTCTTCTATTTTTACTTACACACAAAGACTTTATAATCTCATGTGACATCACTAAATTTGCATTGTTGTCTTGTGCTGACCAACTTTTTTCTAGGTCACTTAATCATTTTAAACAGAGTTCTTGAAACACAAACCATGTCTTCTCATAGTGTAAATTTGACCCAACTTCAGAATTTTGAAATTCAATAATAAAAAAGACTCATTTTTTTCTTCAATACTTCACTTTGTCACCATTCAGAAAATCTGAAAAAAAAACCCCAGTGCTCTAGCTATTACTTTCAGTTTGTGGTAGAGAAAAAAGATGTCAGTAACAAATAAAATTGATGGTTCAGTGGCCAGTGAGATGGTTCCATTGGTAAAGTCACCTGCTGCCAAGTGCTGTGAGATGGTCTTTCTGTATGTTGTGAATATGTATTGCTACTATTGGTTAATAAAGAAGCTGTTTTGGCCTGTGGTAAGGCAGGGTAACAGCCAGGTGGGAAATCAAAGAGAGATACAGGAAGAAGAGGGCAGAGTCAGGGCAGACACCAGCCCACCACCCAAGGAGCAACATGTCAGCAGACCAGTAATGCCACAGCTACATGGCAAAATCTACATAGATTAATAGAAATGGGTTAATTTAAGATGAAAGAGCTAGCTAGCAAGAAGGCTAGTCATAGACCAAACAGTTTGTAGTTAATATTAAGCTTCTGAATGATTAATTTATAAGTTGCAACAGGCTGAACAGGACACAGGAAAACTTCTGGCTACATCTAAGCTTGATACCCCAACCTCAATCTCCATTATCTATTTACATGGTGACAGCACCAAGTCTCACTCATTGTCCTCAGCCTTTGTATGTGAACTGTGGAAAATGAGCATCCACAGATCTATACTCATGAGAAAGAAAGGATTTTTGAATGATGAGCATTTTACTTTTCAGGGACAGTTTGCAAAGGTCTGTTGCTTCTTTAATACTTAAATTATGCTAAGATGGAATTCATATGACCCCAATTCTACATTTTTCCATTTTTTACTAGGTATTGAGTAATACAATACTGAAGCAACATTTAATCATGAGCATACTATTTTCTTTCATTGAAGTACAGAGCATATTCAGCCTTTCTCTCAGAATCATGATAAAAATCACGATAATTTAGTTACAATGTACAAAAGAATACTAAATAATAGACTTAATTGTCTCTTACTATAAATAATATATCCAATAAGTTATAATTTTTAATAAAATGACAATAAGATTATTTTAATTTTTTTGAATAATTCCATTTTATCCACTATCCCACTTTCTTGGATAGTGTGTGAAATTGGTATTGGGTCAATTCATACTGTTTTTGTCTTCAGAAAATTTATTTCAATCATTTAATTTCCTTTAACCATATTTGCTACAATGTGCAAACACAGAAAAACTAAAAACAACACTTTTAAGGAGATTAACTTGTTTGTTAAATATTAATTCATTGTCTACTAAAGAGCAAACATTATTTTATCTTTTAAATATTCAGAATAAATTGAAAGCAGAAGAGAAAGAATAAAACCAAACTGCTTTGAGTTGCATCCTAATGAAGAGAGTATCAAAGACAGCTTTCTTAAAAAGAGCTAAAGCTACTACACTTCTATAATCCCTGTTTTCTATAGAAAATTTTCACTTTGTGCCTCAGATTTTAATTCATTATGTAAGAAATGAAGTATATTTAAGGAGGTAACTTTAACTCTAATATGAAGAAATGTCTCCAGTAGAAAAGAATTCAGGTAAGTACATTTAGCTATTATTTTCAAACAAGAGAAGTCCTTATTTTGTGCTACTTTAAAACAATATTATAAAAGAAAAGTTATAAAAGAAAACATTACCTTGTCAATATTACAATGCCATAACTATAACATTAACCCGTGGTACTAACTGTTGGATTTCAGATAACCACTCCCAAATCCCAGCCAGTACTTTGACACGCCAAGAGAACTTCGAACCTACCTCAAGATCAATGTCCCTGTGGTGGTCATTTGTGTATCTTCTTCCCATCAAGATGAAATCAAGATGAAGCCATCGGTTGATTTCCTTAATCTACCTCAACAGATCTGCCACTTAAGAAGGAACACGGTTGACATTAGTCTCCTGACAGAAATTCCTTTTAAAAGAGAAGGGTACGTGGATACATAGGAGAGAAGGAGAGGTGAGTAAATAAAGCCGCTCTCTCAAGAAGAAACACTAAATAACATCTGAAAATAATTTTGTCACATGCCCTTTTCTTCCATGTTGCTCCAACTCAGTATTAAAAAGAGAATTGTTTCCATGCCACTGCTTATGTCTTTGGCTTTGGGGGAGTAGATAAGTCCTGAACAAATAATATTTATTATTGATATGACCATGGTCAGGTCAAGGACCCCAATGTTCCTGACCAACGGGAATTGCAAAGCTTTCCTCTGATCTAAGTAAAGATGTTTACTAGAGATTAATTTTTATTTAGCTGAAAGCAGTATATGCAGAAACTATAAAGGCAGTTTTCTTCTGCCAGATGAGAGCAATCTGAGGCTTCTCCCACACAGATAACTCCACTGAGATTAGCCAGCCCTTGTCCTCATTCACGCTATGTGTAATAAACTTGCTCAATTTCTGAGAACAGCTGGTGTGTCTCTATCAGCACACACAAAATATTCAATCCCTGCATTTCTGGACATATGTCTGTCTTTCTTCATTCCCCTACCACCAATCATATCAATGCCAATGCTATGAATACAGTGGCATTTGGCCAAACATTTTTGTCCCAAGTCATGTGCTCTAAGCTAACTGAAATCCTCTAAAGACAATCATTTTTCCTGTTATTTGATTAATGTGTTCCTACCTCTACTTCTATTTTTATTTTCTATGGCAATTCATTCCAAAGATCCATCAGAGAAGGAAATTCTCTTTGACTGAAAAAAAATTAAAATGCTTATAGAATGTTTCTACTCAGTTTTTTTTGCCATTTTCCATGAATCAAAATGAATTCACATAGTTTTGTTGATCAGGGAATCATTTATGAATGATGATGATGATTATTAATCTCATCTTTTTTTTTTTTTTTTTTTGGTTTTTTGAGACAGGGTTTCTCTGTGTAGCTTTGCGCCTTTCCTGGAACTCACTTGGTAGCCCAGGCTGGCCTCGAACTCACAGAGATCCACCTGGCTCTGCCTCATCTTTATTATTATTTTACAGGCAGAGGACTTCATCTTTATAGCTATTTCTCCTTTCAAAGCAGTCATTATTATTTAAAAATTTGTTCAAAATCTAAATTTGTGCTTCATCATAGCCATGATATTGAAATTTTTCAGAATTACATATCAAATAATTAATATTTTTTTTAAAACCAAAATATTTTGGAGCCTATTTCTTTTCTAATAGTAAATATAGCTAAATATATTATAAATTATTTTTTAGGTAATTTAGTGTGTTGCTTGTGTGTATGTGATTTCAGGGCTGGTCTTTATATATTGGAAAACCAATTAGAAAGCTCATGCCTGGAAGAAACTAATTCTCTCTCTCTTACCAGGTAACAGTTACCTATAGTTCTTGGTCTAGGGATAAGAATTTCTCCTTCTGTGTTAGCTTGTCTATTAATATTATCAGGTCTTTTTTAGGGAGCCATATTGTTGAAATTTCTTGAGTAAAGCTCTTCTCTTATTTCCAGGAGATATAATCTCACAGCAGACTTCCTGGTCCTCTGGCTCTATAGTCTTTCCACCCTACTACCATGATGTTCTATGAGCTTCAGTTGCAGAAAAATAATAATAAAAAAAACCATCCATTTTAGAGCAAAGGTGGATGGGAGGGTGGTTATGGGAGGAGGTGGGCACAAGGAAGGATTAGGGGGAGGACAGAAAGTGGTAAAGTGCTGTAACTAGTTTCATTAAAAATAATTTCAATAAAAATATTAGAACACAATAAAACATTTTTAAACTCACTAAGTGTAGAACTACAGTTAGAATGACTTCCCAATTACAACTTAGAAAACTGTAAATGCTACTTCAGATCTTGTGATTTTTATTACCATTAAAAAAATCACTATGAATTGGGAGCTGGGGAGATGGTTCAGAGGCTGAGAGTGCTTGCTGATTTTGTAGAAGACCTGGGTTGTATTCACAGCACCCACCTAGTGACTCTCATCCTTCTGTAACTGTTCTTACAGGGGGTCAGATGCCTTTCTCTAGCTTCTAGAGGAACCACACTCACAGGATACACAAACATGCACACAGTTAAAAGTACACGTAAAATTTAAAAAGTAGATTAACATTTTAAATGTTTTAAATTAGTATAAATGAAGGCCTTCATCTCTGAAAAAAATTGTTGTATGGCCCCTTTGAGTGATCATCATCCTAGTTCTTTGTTTTACCAAGAAAGAAGAGAACTCATCATTTAGTGGTGGATATTATAAGTTGAGGAAGCTTTCCTTTGTAACATTTTAAATTACTAAGACTCCCTGCAGATTTTACAACTAGTGTATGAGCAAAAAAAAAATCACTCATGAGATTTCAAAGACAAGACATAAATGAGTTTAGGTACCTCTTTCTTAAAATTCTGAACATTTTTAATAAAATACCAATGAATTTCACTTCCTTCTTTATATTTAGCAATAAAGACAAAATTAATAAATATTTATATACCGAGCATTAAACTAGTAATTGGATAATTTGTATCTATATGTGTATATGTTTGCCAGAATATGCAGGTTTATCTTGGAAGTTTGTCTTTATTCACTCATGGAAGTCATCTCAGAAATGAGGCTATATTTTTATGTATTTTGGCAGTAGATTTGACTAAGGTTTGCTAAACAGGGGCCAATCCCTTAGTTAAAATTTAACTTGTATGTCTCTATACCTTTGGCTTAAATTTTCTTAAGAAACATTACATCAGCTGTCAAAAGAATATTTATCAGATGGAAGCTATAATACCTCTGAAAATACAAGAACAGATTGTTTAATAGCAATATTCCCTATGCAGAAGAATATGGCATTAGGTAATAAAACAGTCTTTCCGTCTGTGACTCCTCACCATGTGGTCTCAGTATGCCTGAGAATGAAGCAGGCATTTATTACTTCATATGTCCTCTGATACTTTGGGATTATCACTTAATTAACTTGGTATAAATAGATTGAACAAGTGGTGTGAATCCCAGTGGACACAACACTTAGAATTCTATGATGGATCCTCCAAAGAAATCTGAGAAAATGAACTAACGAGATATGGAGACCTGACACCTGCTTCAGATCAGGCTTTCAGCTAATGATAAACACATTTGTTATTTTTCTGCACATTTTGTCAGTGCTGGCTGGCACATCTAGAAGTTATAAATAGAAAGGCAAACATCCAATAACTATTTAGTGCCCCCCTTTCTTCTCTTTCCTCTGAGGAAATAGTAATGGTAGATGGAAAATTTAAATTCCGGATGCAACTTAAAATATTTTATAATGTTAAGATTTAATATGTTTCAACAAAAATGTGTTGCTTGAAGCTAAGGATATGCTTTGGTATTGCAGGCAGTAAAGAACATATGTGCATCATTTGTTGTGAAAAAAAGAAAGAGCAGTATAGAGCTACTATGGCTAAAGTTGGTTGTTTTTAAAGCTCTTTAAAAAAGGAATTTAAAGTTTTAATTAATTCTCTATAGTTCCACTTGAGAATTTGATTCAACACTTTTTGAGAGTATCAATGTAGAACATCTTAGATTTGATTAGGTAGTGCCAAAGAATCATGCCTAAATGTTTTCATTCAAATTACCTATAAAAGGAAGCTACAAAAGCAGACTACTGTAGTGCATATTTAGGAAATTATATCTCAGATACAAGTTAAAGAGGCCATTTTTCAGGAGGCATTTTCTATGGTATATCCTAAGTAGAATATTCATTCCATTTGCTATCAAAACTTAGCTGGATATTTTGTAGTTATCCTATTTTAAAGTATGTGAAGAATAGGAAAGCATAATTTCCCTAACCCTTTCTACAACTATTCTAGATTTCAAATTAACAAGTACTTTTGTGTTTGCTTCTACAGCTAAAGGACACTTAATAAAAGTAAGATTTACCAAGGAGCACCTGGAGTCTATATAAGTCTTTTCTGAAACCTTAGATCAGAAAAGATCAATTGAAAATATCAAAGCCTAAAATGCAGAAGTGTTCCCCCACTAATTCGAAAAGAAAAAGAAAACTAATTTTCAAAGCTGGAATGCTTAAATAATGTATTCTATTATTCTGTTTCCTAATCAAAATTCTTGATTACTGATGGACATGGTCTCTTGAGAGCCATCTATTTTTATGTGCTCATTCCCATTACAACAAGATTTCTTTCAAAGTGACACTAAGGTCATAAACATTGCTTCAGTTACAAAAAAAAAGTCAAAAAACTGATACATTTTCTTAATTTAATAGAAGCTATCTTTCTATCTTCACATTTATGGAGGTTAGTGTCTTTTTGTTTTTTAATAACCCATTTCTATATTTATTTATATAAACTACATATCAGATGGACTTCATAAGATTAAATTCTGACACACTGAAATTGTAATGTTAATCTGTATTCCCACTTTCTTTTCAAATAAGCCAGAGAAGGCACCTTTTGCTATCTACAGAAAAGCACACCTTGGTTGAGAAAGGCTGTAAGGATCCATTTGTCATCAGAAATGATTTATGAGTGCTCAGAAGAATAGAGAAAATTAAGGTTTCAATTTTTATTTTGAATTCATGTATCCAGAAAATGTCTCTCTACATGTTAAAACCTGATGGCCAATACAGTCCCTTGAATATTGAGACCTAACACAGGCCCTAGCCTATCACCCAATACAGATAAATCCTAGAAGGATTCCAACAGTGCTAGCTATAGATGTTGTGGACTGTTTATACACTAGACTGTTGTTGAGACATAAAACCTTTGACTATCATAGTCAGATTCTGACCTACCAGCAGAGACATGCACAGTTTTGATAACACACAGCCATTTGGTAGTATTCACCCAACTTCAATCCTCTCTGAAATGTTCATAGAAATTTACATTCCCATGATTTTATTTTTTTGAAGATACCTCATTTTCTATACAACTAATCTTTTGGTAGTTCACCTACTGCCAACAGTGAACCTGTATAAAATTTAGCCTACTATTTGAACTTGAATTTTGAATATAGATGTAGATTATTCTTAAATGAGTGACTCTCATAAGTGATATGGTAATAGTGTCCTGAGAATAACACCAAGTATACTATGCAGCCTATTAAATTAAATATTATTAGTATATACATGACTGTTTTGCTTTATTAAATATTCTGAGAATGACTGATGCATAGAATTCCTTTCTAAATTTCATTTACAGACTCTACACTGAAAGAACTAGGTTGTTTTTCCTACCAAGTTTTTATAACTACTCCTTGGTGTGCATGTGTGTGTGTGTGTGTGTGTGTGTGCATGTGTGTGTGTGTGTGTGTGTGTGTGTGTGCATGTGTGCATGTGTGCATGTGTGTATGTGTATGTGTGTGTGCATGTGTGCATGTGCACACACAAGAAACATATATGATTTTATAACCCAACCATATCCTTATTGGAAAACTGACAATTTACTTAGCTACATTTTGGTTACTTTGATAAGACACTGTAATCCTGGTGGGAAACATGGCAGGAGGCAGGCAAGTATAGGGCTAGATTAGGAGCTGAAAGCCTACATCTTGAGACCCAATCACAAGGCAAAGAGCAAATTGGGAATAGTATGAGTGTTTTAAACCTCAAAACCTGTCCCACTGACATACCTCCTTCTTCCAGGCTATACCTCCTAATCCTTCCAAAACAGTTTCACTGCTGGGAACCAAGTTTTCAAACATGAGTCTGGGAGCGGGGGCAGTTCTCATTCAAACCACCACCAAAACATATTTATAACTTGCAGCTAAGATACCAGTATACTTTCTTTAAACCTACTGGATCTTACAATTAGTAGAAACAAGCTACTTTTGTCTTTCAAGAGATTAACAGGGTTTTTGTTGATGTTTTCTATTCTCTCTCTCTCTCTCTCTCTCTCTCTCTCTCTCTCTCTCTCTCTCTCTCTCTGTGTGTGTGTGTGTGTGTGTGTGTGTGTGTGTGTGTGTGTGAATTCATGGGTATCGAATTATAGACGACTGAATGATCTGCTTTAAGTGACTAAGAACTTCTGGTTGTTTATAGAAGGAATCAGTATCATGCTTAGCATTTAAAGTCAAAAGACCTCTTTCAATCTTAGTTAATGACTTCTTTGGTTTTTCACTTATTCGTTAACTACAACATCACGTAAAGTAATATTATTTTTTTAAGATAATGTCAGTATTTATCTAGGTATGAGAGCTCATGCTTGTAATTCTGGCACTCAGGAGGATGCAGCAAGACTAAGACGAATGTAGAAGTCAGCCTCTGCTGTTAGTGATCAGGCTAGCCTGGGGCAGAGGGAGACACTGTATGAAAAATGAAAACCAATTAAAATGAACTCTTGCTGTGTGTTCTATGCCCTATATGATATATTAAGAAACATACATATTTATGTATAATAACAAATTTATAGAATTTGTAACAAATTGTATAGAAAATTTGTATAGATAAACAAATTATCACTACCTTATTAAGTGATAGAATGGAAAATCTCATAAATTGAAAGACACAAATCCAGTATGATTTGCACGGAACATTAGACTCAAAACTTAGGCTATTTGCTCTGTCTCCAGTGTTCCAAATTAGACCTGATACAATGTTCAGGGGTGCATGGAGGTAATGCACAGATACCCCTAAATTCTTCCCAAATTAATTTCAATGGATAGAAATTTTAGGAAAATCCAAATCTTTGGAAATTATGTAGTATTGGAAGGAATTCTTTCAGAAATATAAGATGAATTAATTAACTTCCATTTTGGTTTTGAACACTTGCAAAATATTTGTGACAGGGAACTAATGGGATATATACTATCTAGTCTTTTTTAGCAAGGGAAAATTGACTAATAAATCACAATATTTACTAACAAGTAAAAAAAATTTATAGTAATAAATTCACTTCTTACACAACTACACATTTCTTCTCAGGCTATTTATAACAAGCACACATTTTAATTAAAAATTATCATTTTATAAAATACAATTAAAATGAATTACTGAATTTTTGAAATTTTTCAGGTTTTGAGACATTGTAGGCAATTTTAGTCATTTCCTGTTTTGAGCCAATTAAAAATTATATCTAAAGTGAATATTTAACTAATTTATATATTTTATTGCTGTTGAAAGATGAATTTAAATGAGTTGGTTAAAGACTAAAATGTCTACATTTACTCTGTCAACTGTACATAATCTTTAAATTGGAGACAGAGCAACTATTGTGTGAGCATGAAGAATGAGGGAATGGAAGAGAGAGGTAGGAAGAGATGTTCTGGCTTCTTTCTTCTTTTCTGTCTTTTTTTATTAATGATTTCTTTTATTCATTTTACATACCAACCACAGATCCCCCTCTTTTACAACCTCCCCCCACCCCACGAACCACCCCATTCCCTCCTCCAACAATGTATGTCCTGCCATGGGGAGTCAGCAGAGCCTGGTACATTCAGTTGAGGCAGACTCAAACTCCTTCCTCTACATCAAGACTGTTCAAGGTGTCCCACCATGGGTAGTGGGCTCCAAAAAGCCTATTTCATGCACCAGGGATAGATCCTGATCCTACTGCCAGGGGGCCCCTTAAGCAGATCAAGCTACACAACTGACTTGCTTATGCAGAAGGCCTAGTCCAATCCCATGGAGGCGAAAGAACTGCTGGTCTAAAGTTCATGAGTTCCCACTAATTTGGTTTGGTTGTCTCTGTAGGTTTCCCCATTTTCTTCTTAAAAAGCCACACTACACAATCATAGAGGCTTAACTCTGGACTTCATCTAAATCTCATTCCTCCCACAGACCATTCCTCAAAACTCGATAATTGGACTCACTCTTCCTTTTCTGAAGAAACTCAAACTATGAAACACATTTTAACAGGAGTTTGAAGAAATGAGAGGGTAAACCACATGCAAAATCACAGCACCTGCCTTGTATTGTCACATGTACAATGTCAGAGAAGTAACATCTGCAGCCAACATTCCCAGAAAGAAAATAAACTCACACCTCAAGCATTGCATATTTGAGTAACTCCAGAAAGACAGAACCCAGGGGAGTTAAAAAACTGTTTGCATGTAAATGCAAATCATGGAGGTATTTAAAACAAATGAAAAGCAACAAAGATCATATGTGCTTTTAGCTGGGGAAGTTTATGAAAAAAAAAATGCTAAGACAATGTGTCCTAGGCAAGGAAATTCTAATCCCTGAAGACAGCAGAAGCCATTGTGGCCAGTACACACTCAGTCCTACATATCAAGTAAGATGATTCACACTCATGGGCACATAGATGCCCAGATCACAAACTGTTTATGTCTTGAAGGCACCACCTATTAAAGTATTCAGAGAGTGGAAGACATAGTTGCCTAGGTAATTAACCAGTTTACAAAAACAATGACCTGCATTCTCAGTTCATAGAGTCTAAGGAAAGACTTATTAACCAAATTAAGCCTCTTATGTTTTCAGAGCTATTTCTTGGCATACTGACTTCTTATATGCTGTATTATTTTAAATCAGTAACATTTTAAATAAAATTTTAAGGATTATTTAAGCAAATCTAATCTATAAGTATGTTTTCATTTGTTCATGAAATTTTGGTATAAATATCAAACTTAAAAGTATTTTTGGAGTTTTTCAGGTGCATGCTCCTTATACTTTACAGCCTCTTTAACTGTTTAAGGTAAATTAGCTTCATTAAATACTCTTTGTTCCGCATGTGTAGACACTATAGGAAATACTAAAACAATGTTTATATTAGGTTATGGAATTATTCCACTGCAATTATACCTTTGTCCTTTATGTGTGTCTGTTTGTTCCATGCATTAAACAAGTTAAGATCTGCCAGTATTCATTTCTGTTAGTGTTTCCTTATATATTGATATTCTGACTAGAAAATAAAGACAAGATTTAAAGGGATGTGGATGAGTCAGAAAAATTACTGAATTTCATTGTAATTTTAATTTCCAAGAAGTTTCTAAGGAAAAATCTGAAAGAAAAGATTATATCAAACATCAGTACAATTGTTCCCAGTGAAAATGCCAGTATTATTTACAAATAAATCATAATTTTCCTCTTAACACTTACCTATCAGAGGAAATCAAAGCACAGTGGGTTATGTTGCCACAGATTCTTAGTGGAGCAGAAGTTCTAGTTATAATTAACTTTGTTTGTTCAGTTTTGACATTACATTTGCAAATATATCTGGAGATAGAAACAAAAATCTCTACATTCCCCAAATATCACCTTAACTTTCTTAGCTCTCCACTTTCATTTAGTCTTGTTCTCTCAGGGTGTCTATGGTACATAAACATCCATCTACTGATTAGAACACATAGACCTGCCCAGATCTTATTTCAAGTCTGGTTTTGCTGCAATAGAAGTCATAAATTCAAAGCAGATAATCTTTCTTCCTTGTTAAAGTCATGCTTAGTTTTATACTCCAGCATGTTGACAGTAAAAATGGAATAAACAAAGATTATTTTTTGTGGGTCAAACCATTTAAATTTGAGTTGTGTTTTTAAGTGAGATTTTATACAAAAAGAACTCAAAGGTTATCTTCAAAGAACCCATGTGAGGCAGCAAGAAGAAAGGGGAACTGATATCCTCAGCCACAGGATGAGCTGTGAGGCACAGTGCTTCTGGAATTGCAAGCAAAGACAGCAATAACAAAGCAAGCTATTTTCTAGGGAAAGTGTTCAGTGAATCAGTGTGCTGCAATCCCTACATTTCCTTAGGACTAGAGAACTTTATAAAACAGAGTTTCTTTATATATGTCTGCTGTGGAATGTTCTGTATGTTAAATGTGTTGCTCTGATTGGTTAATGAATAAAACACTGATTGGCCAGTAGCCAGGCAGGAAGTATAGGCAGGACAAGGAGAAAGGAGAATTCTGGGAAGTGGAAGGCTGAGGCAGGGAGACGCTGTTGGCCACCACCATGAAAAGCGAGATTTAAGTTCCCGGTAAGCCACAAGCCTCGTGGCAATTTATAGACTAATAGAGATGGATTAATTTAAGATAGAAGAACTAGATAACAAAAAGTCTGCCACGGCCATACAGTTTGTAAGCAATGTAAGTCTCTATGTGTTTATTTGGTTGGGTCTGAGCAGCTGTTGGACGGTGGTGAGAGAGATTTGTCCTGATTGTGGCCCAGGCAGGAAAACTCTAGCTACAAATGGCACCCAACGGGTTGGCAAGAGTTTCCACCTGAAATAAAAAAAAAAAAAAAAAGATTCTAAAACGGAGCTAAAAACAGCTTCCTAGTTGTCTCTCTCAACTAGGTTTGACCTGCTCTATGGCGAGTTTGTGGTGTGAGTGCAGGCTTGACATTCACTATGCTACACAGAGGTGTCTCCAAGCTACACACTATGCTGTGTGTTGGGTGTAGTTTTTGCTAGGCATAGAACCACTGCCTCCAGTGGTGAGCGTGGTTCCTCCAGAGCTGATGGTAAACTGTACCACTGCCATGTTGGGAAGCTGAGGTGGGCAGAGCCACCAGCCAAAGCTGCTATTTCAGTCTTAGAATGCTGCAGTTTAAAGCAATAGGTTCACAATAAGACAGATTCAGATGGAATAGCTTACAATGTGTGTAAAAATGTACGTAGGCTTGAAAGAGAGAAAAAAAGGAATATATACAGTTATATAAAAAATACATAGTTTTAAAAAATAAAGTCTTTAAAAATACAGTAAAATTAATATAAAAATAAGCCACACAAAGATGAATATTACACAGAGAATCTGGATGGTGTTGTCTTTGGGATTTTTAACTGCAGAAAAACATTTAATCATAAAAGCTGTTGAGTTAAGCCACTATGTATATTTTAAAGATATCTTGACTTCATAATTGGATGTAAGGATATGTTGCTTTGGAAAGGAGGCTCTGCTTTTGTTTCCACAGAAAGCTAGAGGCTATGGATTTGTTCCAGATTAAGATACATCAGGTTTGACCAGCCAAGACACCCTGAAAGGTCTCCAATGACACCATGGCCTAGATGATCCAACATCCAGAATGGTTTCAAGGCAACTGGCTCAGACAATACAGCCTCACAGACTACTCCATAATCCTAAAATTTTCTTTGTATCCCCATAAGATACAGCACCCCCCTCCAGGAGGAAGTAGTAAGAGAAGCTATGCCCAAATTCCCAAATATACCAAGTTAGCTTTGGAGATGGAATTGGCTCACTCCTTCTCTAAACCCAAGTATATTACCAAAAAAAAAAAAAAATGTTGAAAGATTCTTGTATCCCATATCAGAAGAGCCCTCTGGTGTGGGACAGAGAAAAAAACAATATTTTTATAAATGCATTCTCTTTCTAAAGAAAAAAAGGGGACAGTATAGATATGATAGGATAAAAGGGTAGATTGTTGAACCTACTTTTAAAGAGCAAACACTTGTTTGAAATTTTTTACATTGTTATAGATTTTAGTTTATTGATATAAATTTAAAGTTAATTTTGTTATACTGTATATGTATTTTTACTCTTGTTTAATGTATTATGTTTATACAACTCATTTAAATTGTAATGGAACAATTAGTCTTCTATGATAGTCAAACTTATAGTCATGTTAAGTTTTCTAGGTATACATAGATATATTTCAGATAGATAGATAATCTTCAAATACTTCAAAGACTTACAGAATATGGCATATAAAATGTTTTAAAAATTTAGACTTTCTGGACAGTGAGACATGTCTGCTCCTGGCAGCACTGATTTACTTCAGAGAGGAGGATGGGTATCAAAGACACTCTATATGGAGTTTATCCTCTTCTTGGCAAAAATAGCCATTTGGGCAAGAAACTGTTCTTGCCTGGGTTGCTTGATCGACTGGACATGTAGGACCCATAGGAAGGTGACCACTGAACTTTGCTTGACTAAATGGTCCTTCAGGTTCCTGCTTCACAGAGGAAACTACCAGATATTCTACAGGACACAGAGAAAAGTAACTGAGAGACTCTAGGTCTGTGGGCTGAAGACAGATGCCCCAACTTTACAAAAGAACTTTGGATGACAGTCCAGGCTGCCATCTGTCTCTGTCTACTGTCACAAGACTCCTGAAAGTTCCTTGTGTCCTTCCCCTGTTTCTCAGGTAATAGTATATCCTTCTGAGGTCTTTGATGTAGTTGAAGACTAGATAAATTTTCCTTAGTTATGATAAAAGATAAGTTAGATATGAAACCTTAGACTCACAAAAAGATAGATAGGATATCTTCTTTAATTTTACCAAATACAAATAGACTAGTTATTATAAATAGACTAGATATTGTAACTGTAATTTTTGCTTGATAATTGTTTGTTATCGGTAATTTTACTGTGTGAAAGTTAAAACCTTCCTTTTTGAAAAAAAGAAAAGGGGAAGTGCTGTGGATATCGCTCTGTATAAATAAAGTGCTGATTGGCCAGTAGCCAGGAAGGAAGTATAGACAGGACAAGGAGAGAGGAGAATTCTGGGAAGTGGAAGGCTGCGGCAGGGAGACGCTGCCAGCCACTGCCATGAAAATCGAGATTTAAGTTCCCGGTAAGCCATGAGCCACATGGCAACTTATAGACTAATAGATATGGGGTAATTTAAGATAGAAGAACTAGATAACAAGAAGCCTGCCACGGCCATACAGTTTGTAACCAATATAAGTCTCTGTGTTTACTTGGTTGAGTCTGAGTGGCTGCAGGACTGGCGGGTGAGAGAGATTTGTCCTGACCGTGGCCCAGGCAGGAAAACTCTAGCTACATATGTCCTGAAGATTAGTACAGCTGGGTATACTTCTCATATTTGGGAATTCACAGCCAATGGAATGGCAGTTGCAAGGAGTCCTTTCCTGATCTCACAGGTCAATGTGTAGTTTCTTAACTACGTTTAGCACTTTCCAGAATTATAAGCTTTTTCTAAGTCTTCTATACACATGATAATTGCAAGAACACTAGCAAAGATGTAAAAAGAAAAAATTTCAATATAAATTCTATTTGAAATTATATCTATATACAACCTGTGTCTCTATATATGTGTGTATGTATGTATGTATATATATATGCATATACATATATATGTGCATACTATGTGTATATTAAAGGAAAATATGGCTTCATAATTTCAAGAATGCATTACTCAAATAACTGCTTCTCAAAAAGTTTAAATATTGAGGCTAGCGGCAAGAGAAATGTATAGAGACTTGTGATTTTGGAACTGCAGAAATAACAATTAAATGGAAGTATTTTTGGAGAGAGCAAAGTGATTTCTAATTAATTTTTATCAAAATGTATTCATTCACAATATTCTATGCCAATCATTCATCCAAAATCAGAATGTTACTAGGTACATAGAGTATTGTGTGCATATCAACAGATAAGGTTAATGACATAAAGAATGCACAATTGCAAAATATAATTCTTTGCATCTGTTGTGACAAGAACACAGGATTTTCAGTCTGATATAACAGACCAAGTTCTAGTGCAAATGAAGTTAGTGAAGAAACAAAAATAATTAAAGATTTGGGTATCAACTGAGTGAACCAGAACTTGTTACTGAATGGAGAATGAGACATCAAAAGATAACCATGCTAATTTTTAATTAAAGGAAATGAAACACAGTCAGTAAACTACTTATTAGTAGAGCTGGTATTGTATCTCAGTTGGTAGAGTTATTGCCTATGAGCTAACACTTTTGTTTTGATCCTCAGCACAGCATAAGCCTATAACCAGGTGATGGTCTGCTGAGAAATATCTGCATCTCCAACATACAGAATGTGGAGGCAGGAGGATCCGAAGTTCAAGATCATCCTTAACTGTAACAATTTCAAAACTACCTGGGACGACACGAGACCCTGCATCAAACAAACAAACCAAGCAGCAGCAACAACCGCAAACCTAATGATTAGTAACCACAATTTCACTAACTGAAAAAGTAACCTGCTAAGAAAAATTGTCTCAAGAACAAAGAAGTAAAATATATCATTAAGTGTGGACATTGTGAGAATAATATTACCCAGAGAGCAAAGTGAATGTTATGAAGATGTAATATGTAGTGAATACATATGGCCAAAGCACACAACTGCTGTATTCCCTAGGAACTGGGAAGAGCAGTATTAGTCAAGATCCCAGTAACAGCTCACTAAATTAAAGAAGCCCTTAACAGGAAGGGCCTTATCAAATAGTCTGAGTAGTCTCAGGTTAACCCAGAGGTTCCAAGATGTTAACTAGTATTGGTCTTTTAATGGTCTCCTAATGGTAGTTTTCCCATGTGATCAAAAGATAACCTATACCCTAAATGTGTATGGAAACTCTTGGGCCTTCCCTGTTAATTAGATTGGTGAATTAGAGCAGTTTTCTCTCTGAGCCCTGAATGAAATCCAGGATCTCTGGGTTAGGAAAGAAAAAAAATGGATTATTTGAGGCTCTCAAAATGGTCTACCATAAACACTTAATGCAGACTTGCAGGTGAACATTTGTTTAATTCAGGGATGACTAATCCATTATTCATAATGTGTTCAATACCTATCACCTGACACACATGTGGGACCAATACATACTTTGATTTAGGTCACAATAAAAAATAAATTTATGTCAAGAAAAAAAATTTAATATATAGAATGTATATATTCATCTTAATAGTGGTAAAATTATGAGCCATAATTCTATATTTCTGTGAAAGTGGGGCTTGATAGAGGTTCTAACATATTATCTCCATGAGTCTAATGTGCCAGAGGCTCAAGAGGGCTATGCATTGACGATTAAGAGAGTTCATAAGCATTTCTTGTAAGAGGAGAGTGATTTAGCATGTTCATTCCATTTCGTAGTCATGGACATCTTAACTTTCAAATTCTTTAGTGATCCTAGAATGATCATGTGCACAAGCTGTCTTCTGCATTGAGAACATCCATATTAATTTATTCTAAGGCCATTTCCAATTAAACTGGCCATAATAAATGGGAGTCCCATGGGTATAAAATAATTCAGCAACATGACTTGTAGCAATATCCTTCTTCAAAATAATGCACAAGTGTTTCTTAGATTCTTAGGCACAATCATAGATGTGCCTTTTGTAAGATTAACTTCCTGGTACATAAACTGAGGCCTACTGTGTGCCTACAGCACACTCATATACATTTTTGGTTTTTAGCAGTTTTTCCAAATTGGTCTATTTGATAAGTAGTTATCTCTGTATCTTTACTCTCAAGGTCCTTTATCGCCAGCTGGTTAGAAAAGGAGGAGGTAAAGGTCAATTTGCTTTTCCCCAAAAACAAATCTGTCATATCACTGATGTTCCACTTCAGTAGCCTTATGGGACTGACGAATGCCCATTCTCTTCCTTCAGGGCACTTCTTGAGCAAATACACCCACAGCAGATTTTGTTCTAGATGAAGTGGATCTGATGACAGAATGGCAAACAAGGCTATTATGCCAGGAAAGAATAGAAGTCACAAAACAGCTTTTCCCAGTTATTTCCAACAATCAGAATACTTTAAAAAGCTTCTTATGATGTATCTGCACACATCAAGGCTTTCTGGCCTTTGTATGTGGAAAAGTCTTATTTTAAGCTATCAAAAGAGTCAGAGCATCTCTGGCAGAAATAAATGCCGTTCAAACATCAGGAAATATGTACGCTGCAATAAAAATATCTTTTTTTACAATACATTTCCCCTCTCTCAGCTGTGAATTTCCATGGGAATTATTTCCAAAGACAAGCTGCAGGGAAAGCATCAATTAATCTGCTGAATGAATTTTTGAATCTCTTCTCAATGCTGAGACCCCCTCCTAGTGCTTGGTAATTACCCCAATATTTTCTGCACGCTTGTTTAAATGGCTTCCTCTTGGGCATCCTGTGAGGAGAGCCTCTCTCTCTGGTGAGCTGAAAGGCAGCATGCCTTATCGCTCTGCCTCATTCCATCTGCAGCTCCTAGGGGGTCCCGCTAATCACTGTCATTGGAACATTGGATGAGCAGTCTGGGGACATAGATAGATGTGACACCAAAGGAGACCAGGGCCTTTCCAACAGAGTACTCATCTTTGGGAACACATCATCCCTCCCTGACTCAAAGCCAAAGATGAACTCCTTTAAAGCAAGACCTTGCTCCTTAATTATACAAATACAGTGATCAAAGTTATTAACACTCTTTCAGAGGCCAGGGATTTAATATAATGGTGTTTTGTTACCTTTGACAGGAAATATTAGTCTTCCTGAAAAGTCAAAGTGACAGAGGGAAACACAATGGGGAAGATACCAAGCAACAAGAGGGGACAGGAGGGGACGGTGGCTTTAAATGCAAATGCTATTTACAAAGAAATGCAATTTAAAAAGCAGCTGATGCAAAAGAAAGATAAAAGTTGTGAGATGCGGGATGTGCAACAACTTCAAAGTGTATTAAAATGTCACATTGATTTTTCCCTACACTCCTAAGTAGTACATTTCAACAGATAAATCTGGTCCACAATTTATCTCCCCATGATTTATCTGTAGACAGAGAAAATACAGATTTTGTGTGTGTGTTTGAAAGAAACTCACACTGGAAATATTTATCCCTTGCTTTTCTTAAATAAAGATGACTTTCATGTTTTTGTGGATGTGGCATGTTTGAATATTACTTTCTTAATAAATTAAATCAGCAGCTCCTTGGCTGAGCGGTATCTGAGCAAGGCTACAGTATTTTTTTTTTTTTTTGCATATGATAACTGTATAATCTGACTAATAAAACTAAAAGATATAATTTGAAAGGTGAATAGTGAGAGTTTATTTTTTGCTGACATTCAAGTAAAATGTAAAGAAAATTTAGTCATTTCTTTCAGTCTTAGTATATAAGAATATCAATTGAAATAATTTATCTCCTACTTGATTCTCACTATTAAAAAGATGTGACAGCTTCTCTGGAATGGCATTGGCTTCTGCAGCATATAATGAAATATCAAGAGATTGTTGTTCTACTTATTACCTAAGTACATTGAAGTATTAGAGATACTCTGCAGTTAAAGTAATTACTTGTCATCTTTATTCCATTACACATTCAGTAAACTGCACCTACCTTGATGGTGATGTTACAGCTGCCATAGATTTTGAGAAAAGATATTTCACCCATACAGTATGGAGACAGAGATCCCTGAACTGAGTCTAATTCATGTAAGGTGCAGCAAGGCATCAGTGAGCAAGAATTATTTCATAAGTATAGGACCCTGCAGAGAAGAATAAGCCAAGAATTATTTAGTTGGTGGGGAAGATTAAGAAATTTCAGTTTTGAACAGGAAATGAGCACATAAACTGCCTCTGTTTAATGGCATGGTAGGTAGAAGTAAAGAAAGAAACTATTTTGAACATCAAATACACATATGAAAGTAATAGATAAAACAGCTGGTATTAAGCTAACTTTCATATTGGAAGCTATTCAACTCCTAAAATGAAAGCTGCAAGAGTGACCTAGACTTTCTGAAAATTCAAGCAATCCAGGGAAATCAGTAGCAATCTATACAAATAGTATTTCACCAAAACTAGAAAAATACATGTTACATATAGAAGCACAAAGGTAAGGAAAGGAAAAACTCTTTGAAGCAAGTATTTAAGAGAGTATAATGCTTATTATTGAACAATGCTCAGCAAACTTTTCAGGTTTCAGAACCAACATTGTCTCTAGTCAATACCGTATAATCACAAGAAGTGACATTTGGAGCAGAGGGCATGGCCAGTGAAATGGGCTGCTGTGCTTCATCATTTCGGCTCACATCAACACTCTTCTACTTGTTAGAGAAGAGTGATAGACTCAGGCTGGGGAAGCCATTCAGCCTCTCCAGTTTCATGACGTCATTTTGCCTAAAAGTAAGGATTGGAAAGTGGGTTTCGTGGGGTCACATACTATATTTGAGGATTAAACATTCCATGATCTACTCTCAACACTCTGTCTAGTCCATATTAAATGGTTAATGAAAGTTGGTTAATGTGCCTCCTGGAGCTTAGCATGGAGACTCCAGCATCTCTTTATCATCTAACAAAATCTAATGCAACTGGAAGGCATTCTCTGGGATAAACTTTTCTAAATGTAAGTGTTTTGTGCAGTTTCAGTCATGCCAACATACCAGATTCCTGCGTGGAGAAGATGATCCTCTGCTGAAGCTTGTCACACCTCTCTGTTTCATCTGCTTATAGTGAAAGGTTTTTTTGTTTTTTATTTGTTTGTTTGTTTGTTTGTAGACAGGGTTTCTCTGTGTAGCATTGGTGCCTTTTCTGGATATCGCTCTGTAGACCAAATGGCCTTGAACTCACAGAGATCCACCTGCCTCTGCCTCCCGAGTGCTGGGACTAAAGGCGTGGCCACCAGCACCCGGCCATATAGTCAAAGTTTTTAAGGATGGACAGAGTTGATGGGAACAAAAAATATAATAGGGGATGGAGAGATGGATCAGTAGTTAAGAGCACTTGTTCTCATAGAGGACCTAGGTTCAGCTCCCAACATACACATGGGACTAGAAACTCTCTGTAAATACAGTTCCAGAGGATCTGCTGTCATTTTATCTCCTGTGTGAACACTGCACACATGTGATACACAAACATGCATACAAGCAAAACACATACATGTATTAAAAACATAAGTTAAAAAAAATCATGTCCTCATTGCAGTGGCTCACCTAGCCTTCCATACAGCTGTAAACTGAATCCTTGTTTAGAGGTTGATGAGGTACTAGGAAATATGAAACAACCACAAAATACTTTTGTTAGATTTGGAGTGCTCTGAAACTTAAAGAAAACTCTTTAGACACATGAAGAAAATTGAAAATCTAAGAATGTAGCTTTCTAGTGAGGTACTCACATCTATCTGTCCTAATTTTCTGTCCTAATGATTTCTTGGGGACACTTTATTTTCCATGAGCCTGCTCTTCTGGGAAGTAATAAAAACAATTTATTTTAGTCTGCGCCAAGGGTAGGGGTGATTAGTACGTCACTTGGGTACAGAAGCTGCCTCATCTTGCTTCTCAGTCATATCTGCATTTTGATAGAAAAAGGAATGGCTGGCATCTGTGGGTATGGGAGGGGTTTGTAAAATAGGTCCCTCAGACACATTCTCTCTTCACTCACTGTGTGTTTGGAACAAATAAAGATTTTAATTACTTTGAGATCATACTTCAGATTAAGTCTTATCTAAAACACAAATTTTGTTTTTCTTCCATTTCTCATTGTGCTCACATTTTCCTGCACTCTGCATGCCACCTTCACTTTTCTGGCTAGATCTGATGGCAAACTGGGTAAACGTGTGAATGTGCATGCAATGTAAGTGTAGACAAATAAGGCCTGGTCACAGTGTTTGTATCCACATAAACCATGTTTTAAAGTTCTGAACTTACATTCTTAACTGTACATCCAGTTATGACTCATATTTTCTAACTGATTTTCTTTATATGTTTTACAACAGTATCTTTCAAAAATTAATTAGCATAAAAGCAAAAAATGTATCTTTTTAATAATAAAAGGATATATTCACAGGTCAAGATATGATTCTCTAATCCATTTTTAACTTTCACTGCAATTTTAGCTAAAAAGCTAAAATTGATTATGTTATTTTGGATAGGGTTGATACCATTTAGATAACTCTACGTATTGAAGTGATAAAACATACTGTAAAATTGTGAATTTAACAACTGTACTGTCAGTTATGTTTCCTAGATTTCAATTAATTGTGTCTAAAGAAAGCTAGCTATCTCAAAACGTTACTCGAGTTCTCATATCAATGTACTCACCTGATCTATTCTAAGGTTTACCACCTTAGGCCCTTTAAAATGTGCAGGCTACTGAAAGAGAAACATGGCCACCAACCCAGCCACAAAACCTTTGACCTACACTCTGCCCTCAATGCAAATTATGATAGGAAAATGGTGGCACACAAATTGTGGGAGTAGCCAACTAATGTCTTATTTGACTTAAGACCCACTCAACATGAAGGATTACATACCTGACACTGCTTGGGTAACCAAGAAGCAGAAGCTAGATAGACCAAAGACCTGGGAAAAAACTAAACGTGACTGGTTAAAAGATTCATAATGATATTATGCTATACTCTTAGACCAATGCCTTATCAAGTTATCATCAGAGAGTCCTTCTCCAGCAACAGAAGGGAACAGATGCTGAGACCTACAGTCAGACATTATGTGGAGAGAAAGTCTAAATTGGAAGTCTTTATCAAATCCCTCTCTTCAGAGCTCAGAGAATTCCTAGGAAGAAGGGGATTGTAAGAGTCAGAGGAGATGGAGGTACCAGGAGAACAAGGCCCTCTGAATCAACTAAGTAAGACACATATGAGTTCACAGAGACCTAAGCAATGGCATAGGACATACATGGGACTACACCAGGACTTCTGTGTATGTATTATAGCTATTAGCTTGGCATTGTTAGGGGACACCTGACTTTGAGAAGGAATGGGTCTCTGACTCTTTACATGCTCTTGGGACATTATTTCTCCTGTTCAGTTACTGTGTCCAACTTAAATATTAAAATTTTTTCTTCATCTTATTATATTTTATTTTGTTATGTTTATTTATTGTATCTTAGGAGTATGATCTTTTCTAATGAGAGACAGAAAGGGAATAAATCTAGAGGAAGGAGAGGTGGGGAGCAAATGAGAGGAATTAAGGGAGGGAAAACTAAAATCATGATATAGTGTATGAGAAAAGAATCTATTTCCAAAAAAGAGATAATAAATTTTAAAATATTAAAAAGTAAATATATTATATTGAATTCGTGCTGCAAAACTGTGTCTCTGGGAACAGACTCTGAGATTAAAAGCCTTATAACACTTCTAATTCCCTCTTTCTGATTACTGCCTTTGGTTAAAGAGGTAAGCTCTCATCTTCCTTATCTTGTTACCAGGTCTACCATTTTCTTCCATGTTTTGCGGCCATAATGGACTCGTATCCCTCAAGAACCATAAGCCCAAATAAACTCTTTCTTTTATAAATTGGTCATGGTGTTTTTCAGCAGAAAAGTAAAAAATATATAGCCATTCACATACAAACATACCCAGACTCTCACAAATACACTCATTCATACACATATATACTCATACATACAGTCATATACATATGCACATACATCCATATCAGCCATCCAGGGCATACCAAGTTGCAGTAAGTCTAGGCACCTCCTCTCCTATTAAGGCTGGACTAGGCAACATAGTAGGAGGAAAGGGTCCTAAAATCAAGTAGCAGAGTTCAAGACAGTCCATGTTCTGACTGTTTGAACTCTCTCAAGGAGACCAAACTACACAACTGTAATATATGTGCAGAGGATCTAGGTCAGTCTCATGCAAGCTCTCTGATTGGCAGTTCAGTCTCTGTGAGCTCCTATGAACTCAGGTTAGTTGATTTTATGGGTTTCTTGCAGTACCCTTGGCCCCTCTGGATAAAAAGTTTCTTAAAAAAGATAAAATATATGTATGTGTGTGTGCACACATACACACATGTGCATATATTCATAAATACATATGTAGAGCCTATTCAGTCTGTATAGAGTTACTTGTTTATATGCTTTCATGGCTGACCATTTGGTATTGGTTAATGTACTGATATGCTCTTTCCTAAGGAGATTATTTCAAATTGGACATTAAAACCTATTCCACAACAGGGATATCATGCATGGTACTGGATACATAGGATACCTGTGGCTAGCAATGTCATATATCTTGAAGGAAAACCTACTACCACCAGCTTACTAAAACAGATTAATTCCTAACTTATTTCTAAATTTTTATCCTTATGCCCAGATATATATGTAGTTCTCATTCCTCCTTAAGGAAATGTCTATTTTCAAGTGATGAAAATTGTTTTTAAAAAGTGATAAAAATGCAGCGTTGTGAAGCCCAGTCCCAATGGATACATCTAAAATACACCTCCCGTACATATGACTCAGAGATCATTGCAAAAGCAGAGACAAAAAGATTGTTAAGAGCAAGAGGAACTAGGAGGTTATATCTCATAGAAATGTCAGAAGCTACACCCCTGGCATATGGTTGCCTAAGCATGAGCTGAACAATGTCAATAAACATGTCAAAGTGGACTCAAGATGGCCCACAAGGCCTCAACTCTATATGAAGATCTACAGGCAACTCAACAAAGCTAAGAGTGGGAAAAGTAGCTCTCCCTACAAAGAAGCACACCAACTGGCTTGTTTTTAAAGCTAATTGAAAAACAGCACTGATTATACAATCTCATATGTCTCTTTACTATTCATTCTATAAACATTATTCAATATATGTTATATATAATTTGGTACTATGTGCATATTAGTGGATAAAAATGATAAAATTTTTCTTTATAAATTTTACCAGGATAGCAAGAAATAGTAGATAGTTAAGCTATACTTCTGGGGACTATCACTGCTAGATATATCTGTCATAATCACACCAAAAGAACACTACCTGCAATCTCTATTACAATTCCAGCATCATGTGTGTCTATCCTGTAGATACATGCTGGAATTCTTTCTTCTTTTGAAGTGCACATGCACATGGGTCAATATGTGCATTTGTTTTATTTCTAATGGATTTTGGGGATGGTGGGTAAGAGGTGGTTGATGTTATTTAAGCTCATTTCCAGAAAGGAAATACTTTGACCTAGTGCCAAAATGGCTAGAATAAAATTTATTTTTCCTATTATCTTTCTTATTTTCATCATGATTTTTCAGTTTTCAGTTATGGTCCTTTATTTTCCAATGAAGATTTTTTTATTTTATTCTTTTTTCTTTCTATTGTGCCAAATATTGATGATCAAAGAAAATGAAGCAATATGAGAGGAGGAGCTGATGTATGACAAACTGCCAAAGCTAGGTCTTGAAATTCAAATGCCTCAGTGTGAAATATTAACTTAGAATCATATAAGAGACCATACAGAAGCCCAATGTGGGCCAAGGCAAGTAGAGCACCATTCTTGTCCTCACCCTTTTTTAAGACTCTGGACACAGACCAGGCAGTCTCATCATTCATTCTTCTAAAGCCACAGTATTTAGTAAAATCTTAAATCTCTCATATTTGAGAAAACACACTGCCAAAGGAATGAAATAATATTTGCATTCCTATAAATGTGGTGGTGATTATCAGAAAAGCATTACGCAGTTTGAAATTGAGAAAAGAAATGCTTTATCAGAACAGTAGAGAAATTGAATGTGTGCTCATGTGGAAACATTGGGATGAAGATAGTTTAAATTCCTTGAGTCTCCTTTAAGGACTCAGGAAAGTTCACTGTAGAGAACAGCGTGACAGTTATTAGATAGCCAGTGGCCCATGGCAAAACCAGACACAACAGAAACATAGCTCAAAAAGGTGGGAAAACTCCAAAGTGCACAAATCAAATGATGTCTGACCATGCCTGCTCTGCCTACCTTAAATAGCTATAGAGCTAATGATGAAATGTGAATGTGCTCAGTTTTCTGTTGCTATAGTAAATATCTGAGATAATGAGTTTAAAAGAGCAAAGCCTTCATTTGATTTATAATATTGAGGAATCTGACTATGTTCATTTGCATCCATGGTTTGGCTTGTGGTAAGAACTACATAATGATGGGAGAACATAGTGGACTGTATTTCCCGTCATGGTTAGAAATGAATCAAAACACATTATGTTGTTATGAATAAACATCCTAAAAGAAGCAACTCAAGGGACAAAAGATTTGTTTTTATTCATAAAATGAGTTACAATCCATCATAGCGATGAAGTTATGGCTGGCCATATCACATTCATAGTCAGGAAGCTTCGTGATTAGCTTGTCCTAGTCATTTGGAGATGATCCTGACAACAATAATATATGATTTTTCCAAACAAGTCCATGTTATCAAAGTTATCTTTCAAATATGCTCAAAGGCCAATCATAATTAAAACAGTCTCTCAAGTGTTCCTGGAGTCCTGTATCCAAAGTTCAAGTTTAAAAATAACATTAACCATCAAACACAAAAAAAGTTCTGTATACCAGATATTGAAAGGTTTTGAGTATAAGTTTCAGGCTGTCTTAGAACAATTCTTCATTCTCTTTGGACTTATTGAGATATCAGTAACAAACAATAAAAGGCCATGATTTTAAGAAATCCTGGAGACACTGAAGAAGTTTGTGGGAGAAGCAGAGGAAATTAAATTCTTAAAAAATAAAGCAAAATAAATCATATTTCTAGATTTTCTTTCATTTTAGGGCTGCCCAAGATAGGGGTAGATATACTGGTAAAATCAGATACTCTGATATCAAATGTTTAGACTCACCCAGTAATTTATACCTATTACAGTAAGAGTAGTTGCTCTTATATTCTTCCTTCTTAGTCAGTACATATTGATTATAAAGTGAAAGGGTTTCATTTTATAATTTTAATATGGATATATAGGTCAATTTCATGACTACCCCCTGACGGTTTCCTTTTTATTCCCTTGTCTTATGCAGTTTTTTCTTTTTTACAATTTCAAACTTAATTTGTTTCTACTTTCCCCTTAGTCATTTTTTTTAAATTGTTGCTCCAGAATCTACCTATAAAACAAACAAACAAACAAAAAAACCTATGTGAATCTGGTCCTATACTTGGCTAGTTTTTTTCTAACTAGATGATCTCCAATTTCATCTATTTTTGTAAATGTCATGATTATGCAAATTTTAAATAGCTGATTAACACCTAGTTCCCTTATTTTCTTTCTTTTGAATTTTCAATATTATAATTTAATAATTTAATTATAATGTTCCTCTCTTCCTTTTTGTTCCTCTTAGACCTCCCTCCTTTCCTTCAAAGTCATGGCCTCTTTTTTCCACTAATTTCTATTAATGCACATATGTGTGTTGGTATATACATATATATTCTTAAATATAACAAGTGGAATCCATATAATGTTTCTTGCATGTGTATTTTCAGGGCTGACTGGCACTGGACAGACAACTTTGTTTTTTTAGTTCTCAAAGTTATTAACCTCTCAAAAATTGTCTGGCATAATTCTGATGATTTAAGGTTGATTTTGAAATATGTATTATTCATTTTATAGCTTTTCTCTGTGAAAGTGTTAACCTGATACAATCCAATCAGCCATAATGAACAGCAAAACTTGAGTCTACTCATTCCCAAGTGAGTCACAATGTAATCAAACTTGTATTCAGCCTGAGTAGCATTTTTTTGAGTAAGTTATAACTTTTGAGTTAACTTATAAACATGTCTTTTATCAGTTCAATAAAACATCACAAAGCTTAACAATAAAAAAAATAAAAAGAAAGCATTTTATTCTGACCATTATAGACATTGTGTTCACAGTATCCTGTTTGTATTTTAATCCTAAAGCCTTTATTAAAGTGAGTTATTAGAGAAATACTGGAGATATTTATGACTGAAACAGAGATGCTGTAAAGAGATATTTAATCAGCTTCCTTTAACTATAAGAATATTGAGACACTGCTTCTGAAGAATTTGGGAATTTTCCAAGAATACCCTTCTAGAAGAAGGTAGAAAGGAAGCTGGTAAGAGAATGTTGTGTCTCAAGAAGAGATTCCAGACACTTCTCATAGTCAGACCATCTTTCATGGCGTCTGAGCTGTGGGTAAGGCAATAATTTCTCAATGACATATGGAAGCACAGTTCACCAAAGAGTGCTCATATTTATGCCTCTTACAACAATTTTAACCTAAATTTCAGGTGGACTAGAGATGTCACTAAACCTCTTTTCTTTGTCCCTCTTCCAGATGTGGTCACATTGAACACACGTCTTTTCTTGGTTTTTAACTATTATTTGTCTGTTTAATTGGCGTATTGAGGACTGAGGTCCAGCCTAGCTTGCTAACATTGTCAATGCCAGGACCCTGACCCTAAGCACTCTCAAAACATGTAGTCTAAACATGAGTAAATCTTGAACAGAATATATTTTTAATCCAAATTAATTCTCTGTTTGAAGGGTGGTTTTGGAGCTCTATGCAGAGTTTACAAGAGTTCTACCCTATACTGTGCCCAAAGCCTTTTATAAACTACATTTTAATCTTTATTTTGAAAAAATTTAAAACACTCATATATTCATGCTGGCTGAAAAACTTGAGAACAAATATTTTTACACTATTTGAGAACACATGAGTATTTCTAATGAAAATATGATACAGGATGCCAGAAATTCAATCCAAAAATTGTAAAATAAAGAGGATAAGCTCATAAATTGGAATACATTTATTCATATACATACATATTGATGTGTACTTAAACAAATATCTTTTCAATCATTTTCTGGTAGCATTGAAGAAAAATGGAATTATATTTAACACTTGCATTCACTCATTTTGAATAAAATAATGTTGCATTAATTGAATAGCAGGGTCTGTTCTGCCTCTTAATTCTCAATCATCTCTAGAAAACCACATTCTGATTTAGACTTACATCTAATGATCATATATACATATATATGCAGATTATAATACATACATATATATGGAGATTATAATACATTATGTTATATATTAGATCCTATCACATTCTCCACAAATCCTTCAATATATCTTTCAGCACCCTATTTCAAATTCATGACCTTTTTATTTGATTGCCATTATTACATGTATCACCAATTGGTGAGCTCTTCCCTGGAGAAGACTATCGCTCCTCCCCAACTCCCAGCTTTCCTTTGTTACCTGTAGATATTTGTCTAGGTTTGAGACCTGAAATTTCCTCCATCCACATTAACATGTTTATTGATGGTTGATATTTTATTTCTTATTGAAAATGGATATTTTTTTCATGTAATAGTCTCTGATTATGCTTTCCTTTTCCCAATCCTTCTCAGATCTTCCTCACCTCCCCACCCACCTAAATATACAATCCTTCTTATAGTCTTTCATTAGTAAACAAAAAGTCCTTTAAAGAAAACAATAATGGAAAGTAGCAACAGCAGCAGCAGTAGTAGAAGTAGATAAAATAAGATAAATACAAACAAATCTGAATATACAAAACAGACAAACTAAAAGGAAAAAGAGCCAAAGAAAAAGCAAAAAAAAAAAAAAAAAACACATATAGACACAAATACATAAACATTTACACAGAGAGAAATCTCATAAAAACACAAAATTGGAAAACCACAATAAGCAAAAGACCTGTATTGGAAAATAAAATATCCAGACTAAGATTTGACAAAAAAAAAAAATCCCTCCAAAAGTACTATTGAGGAAAACAGCATACCTAATACATTCAGTAAAAAATATCAAATGCATTCTATTCATAATCAATGAATATTTAGCTTATTGTATGATATCAAGTGTTCAGTAGATGAATGTTGGCAGAAATCTACACTCATACATACCATACATACAATACTTAATTAAGGTAGAGTCCATTTCTGCAATAGGAATTGTTTTTGTCCTTTTGAGTCAGAGGCTTCTGTAATTTTTCTGTCACACTGGTTTATTTTTGTCTTCTCTAGATGTTAGTATGAAGGAAACCATAAAGTATGTAATTTTCTTGATTATTTTCCCAATAGTGGTAAAATTAATTAATATTAGTTCACATATTAATGATCAGAAAAGATGTTTCTTGCTTCATTTATTCAATTCTTAATTGTGTCACATATTTTATATCAGTTTTCTTTGTATCAATTTAATTTTTCTATTTCCTAAAGTTAGGATTATTATGAATAATGTCAAATATCTCTAAATACATTAATATTGTAGATGATTCATCTGTTCATTTATTTTTATTATATATCAGAAAAAGGAATTACTATGATAGGAAAGACATTGTTTAATGCTACATAAGAATATCAAATTTTTTCCACATTATTCTTAAAGAAATCCATAGCATGAAAGTTCTAAATGGCATTACCACCTTCAATATATCATTTTAAATTAATTTTAAATTTTATCCATTCTAGAGTTGACAATGTCATCTCCTTATTGTCTTTTTTTGACATTTAGTGTGTGTGTGTGTGTGTGTGTGTGTGTGTGTGTGTGTGTGTGTGTGTACATGGATAACTTGCATTATGTTGTTCTATTATTATGTCAACTAAAGATAACATGCATTATGTTGTTTTCTGCTTCCACAATGTTGTTCCTGGTCATTGAACTCAAGTGTTCAGGCTTGACAGCAAGCCACATAATTGCCCCTCTCCTTATTATTTTTATGCTCACTTGCTTGATTGCATGTGGTTCTATGTGCTTGTTTTAATGTGAAAAATGTTTAGTTTATTTCCAATTAGAAAGTTTGTCTAAAATAATTATGTTCTCTAATATAAAAGATCTTTGTCAGCAATTATCCCAATTATTTTCTTCTAGTATATGAGTTACTTTTGATTCAACTGATAAGTCCATTTCTTAAGATTTATTTTTATTTAAGTTACTATGTGGGCAGGTCATGTGTTTATGTGTGTGTTGGTGGAGCAGCAGACACTCTTTGTCACCGTGCCATCTTTCCAGCTTTAATATTGTCATTTAAATAAAGAAAATCTTGAATTTTTCAAAGCTTAATTTAGTATTATTTAATAAAGTTGTTAATCACTTGGCATCCTTAGAAACCTTCACTTTCACTATGAGTTGAAAATGTTCCAAAGTTTCCTTCTACGATTAGAACTTTTAGACTCTGTGTATGGTATAATTATCCATTAAGGTTCATTTTTTCAGGGCAGATAAAATATTACACAATAAATGCATTCCTTAAAAAATTTATAGCTTTTGATTATTTATACCCAGAAAAATCACACTAATATCCTGCATTTTTTCACAAGTGGGAACTTGTATTATGATTTCTTATGATAGACTTCTTTTAGATGATTCATTATTAACTTAGTGGATTCCTTAGTGCCGGGATGCAGCTCTTGAAAATCTCATAGAAACTCCAACATTTCCAGGCCTTTGTACCCCAGCTTTATCCCCAATGGATGTGTCTGCAAAACAACTCCCTCACTGAAGGCTTATGGAATATTTTGGAAGAAGGAGCAGGAAGAGTGTAAGAGCCAGAGGATCAGGAAGTTTGCATTGAGACTCTGTGTCCTAGTAATGTCAGAAGTTACACCCATAAAGTCTCACCAGCATGACAGCCCAAACATGAGTTTAGCAGGGACAAGAGACACCCAAGTGGATGGGGTAAATTACACAAAACCTCAGCCTTACATAGGCAGCTAAGTGGCAGAAATGATCGTCTTCAGGGAATGGTACAACAGTTGCTTACCCATTAACTATCAGCTCTTAAAGCATGCACACAGGCAAAAATGCACAAGTCAGCATATTATTTAGAGGAATATCTGTGTGTATTTTGCAGGAATTGCAGGGAGGAAAGGAAAGGAAGAAATAATGTGATTATGTTATAATCTCCAAAATAAATAATAATAATAATAATAATAATAATAATAATAATAATAAAGGAATTTTCTGTGCAGTTTATATTTCTTGATCCTTTCTAATATGCCTTCGTTTTGAAGTTTAAGCTTCTCCAGAGGTGCTGAACTGCAGCCCCCTTACCCCTGAGTTGATAATGATCACAGATTTATGCTCCAAGTGAAGTCACCACAAGTAAGAACTTATTTCAGCGTAGTACTCAGATCAAGACTCCCTCAGCCAGTGTTTACCTATTTGATATCATATTTCTGTCCATTTCTTTCTCCTGGCAGTCCCTCCATATTAAGGATTATTGGGGTCCAGTCCCTAATAGTCTCTTACCCAGGGTCCCAGGAAGAATCTATCAACCAACTGGGAATCTGTTCTTAAGTTTGGTGAATCAATCTAAGCATACAAGGGTCGTTAGTCCATTTTCTTTATTTTCTCCCAGTCTCTAGCTTTACCGTTATATAGCCAAGCAATCACAATCCTCCTCCTCCAGCCAGGTCGTCAGGCCTGAATTCCTACAAGGTCATAAAGGCATGTAAGAATTTTCCTCCAGCAGTGACTGTCAGGCTTTCTTTTACAACCTGAAAAGGGAGTGGTTAAAGGAGGAGGTCAACTGAGAGCTAATGATCGGTTAGTTTATCAAGAAGGGGATCTATGTGCTCAGTCTACATTCCTAGAAGTGGTTAGGTGAGAAGTTAGTGAGGCTGTGAGAAAAGAGGGTCTGAGCTAAATTGTTCAAAGCTATTACTTAAGATCCACTTGACCTAGGCATTGTCTACATGCGGAATTTCCCTTAAGTCAGGAGACTGGCATGTGGTAGTCTGGACTGTTATTTCTGTTCATCCTTGAATGTGGCTAAGGGATATATTTGGATTCCAGTGCTAAAAAAAGAGAAATAGATGAGCCTGAGGGAAGGAAGTCTTTCCTGAGCCTGTTCTCCAAATACCTCGAATGTATATGTCCAAAGAATGATCAGTCCACACTGTTACCAGTTCTGAGGGAAAAAATCAATTAGGAAAGCTATGAAGGCACACATGATATTCATAACACAAGACAGCTGATATGTAAGGAGCCAAATAGCACCAAATATTCCCTGAGATTTGGCTTCCTCTGAAGGAATTCCTTGACCCCTTCAGGTTTGCCATAACCAGCTGAATTCTTATAATCTATTCCTGCTACCCACAGCACCTCTGCAGTGGTGTGAATCATGTATGTGCATATCTATTTGCATACTTATTATTCAGAGATTACAATTGTTGCCTTAGGTTATGACAAGTTGAAAGCATCTAGTCTCAAATCTTTAAAGCAGAATTTACTCTAGCTAGTCTTTTATATCCTATAGTTACAGACAAATGACTATAGGTACCAGAAAGGTAATCACTATCATCAGAGTCTAATACTTTAAAAAGTAATGCTCTGTCTTCTTCATTTTTTATTTCCTTACATAAATTTTCAGTGTAGGACTTTCTTCCAATAATGTGATATGTAAGTTATCAATAATGCTCAAACATTTGATTATAAAGGGCAAAATAATATTTATTTGATTAAAGAACCTAGCTTAGGAAAGGTAATTTTCCATTTTATTTTATTACAGAGCTGTGTCTTCTTTATGTAATCAATATGCTAGGTCCAAAAATTGTTTCAGCTTTGTCAAGATTACTTGTTTTGATTGTGTTTTATTTATTTACTAGTTTGTGTGCCAATACTACATTGACTTAATTATTCCAGCTTTCAAGTTTTGAAGGCACGTAGTGTTACCTTGTGATGTTGAAGCTTTTCAGTGTTGGCATATCCTACCACAAATACAAATTCAGGGGCAGCTATTTCTCAGATACTCAAATTTTTACCCAAATTTTTTTTCTGGTCTTTATTTAAATTAATTTAAAATAAATGATATGTTTAACAGTAATACTATTGGGATGTCTGTATTTCACTGTATTTAAATCTCAGAATCATAATGAATATTCTACATGAAGAATCTGAAAAATAGAGGAATTGAGCACACATTGTGTAGCAAAGCTGGTTTAATCAAATCTAGCAAGTTTGGAGTCAACCTATGCTTTTATTTATCCTATTTATCCTCTCTAACACAAACAAACACAAAGAAACAGTTTATCTCTTTGATTCAGCATTTTTATATAAGGAATTTAAAATCATTTTAGTTGAAGACCTTCAAAATTTAAAATTTTTGTTCCATTGGTTCTTTGTATTGTTCTCTTTGTTTCTATTGTATTGATTTCAGCCCTCAATTTGATTATTTCCTGGCATCTATTCCTGCTCCACTGTTGGTGGGAGTGCAAACTTGTACAGCCACTTTGGAAATCAGTACGGCGGTTTCTCAGAAAATTGGGAATCAATCTTCCTCAAGACACAGCTATACCACTCTTGGGCATATATTCAAGGAATGCTCACTCATACCACAAGGATACATGCTCAACTATATTCATAACAGCATTATTTATAATAGCCATAACCTGGAAACAACGTAGATGACCCTCACCCAAAGAATGGATATAGAAAATGTGGTACATATACACAATGGAGTACTACTAAGCAGTGGAAAAACAATGGCATCATCAAATGTGCAGGCAAATGGATGGGACTATAAAATATCATCCAGAGTGAGGTAACCCAGGCTCAGAAGAACAAACATGGTATGTACTCACTCATAAGTGGATACTAGATGTAAAGCAAATGATAACCAGACTACACCCCACAGCTCCAGAAAGGCTAGCTAACAAGGAGGACCTTAAGAGGGATACATACATCACCCTGGGAAGGGGAAATAGATGAGATCTCCATGAGTAAACTGGGGATGAAGGGGGTAATTGAGGGTAGTAGATGAGATATGAGAACATAAGGGAATGGGGTGGTTAAGTTGGATCAGGGATGGAGTGGGAGAGCAATGAAAGAGATACCATGATAGAGGGAGACATCATGGGGATAGGGAGAAAACAAGTGCTAGGGAAGTTCCTAGGAATCAACAAGATGACCACAGCTTAGACTACTAGCAATAGTGGAGAAGGTACCTGAAATGGCTTACCCCAGTGTAGATGTAACCAATCTTCTTATTAAATAAGAAACATAGAACCAATGCAAAGAAGAAAACCAAGAGGTCAGAGCTAAGAGCTAAAACCTTACCCTTCCTCCTGCGGTGGTCCTACCTCTCCAAACCAGAGCTACCCCTGTGTTAAAGTCTTTATATAGAGTTCCTGTTCTGCCTTCTCATTGGTTGTAAACCCAACCACATGACCACCTCGTCACGGCTTGTCTGTATAGGCCTCCAGGTTATCTATGATTGGTATTGAAATTAAAGGCATGTGTATCTAATACTGGCTGTATCCCTGAACACATAGAGACTTACCTAGCTCTGCCTACCAAGTACTGGGATTACAAGTGTACGCCACCACTGTCCTGCTTTCCTATGGCTTGCTAATAGCTCTGACCCCTGGGCAACTTTATTTATTAACATACAAATAACATTTTAATACAAATAAAATATCACCACCCCAGTAATCAGATCAGTGAATACCCTGATTGTCATCATAAAGCCTTCATCCAGTAACTGATGGAAGCAAATACAGAGATCCACAGCCAAGGACCAGGCCAATCTCCAGGAATCTAGTCAAAGAGAGAGAAGAGGGATTATCTGAGCAAGGGACATCAAGATCATAATGGGGAAACCTATAAAGACAACCAAACCAAACTAGAGTGAGAATTCAAGAACTTTAGACCAAAAACTGTGGAGCCTCCATGGGACTAGACTAGGCTCTCTGCTTAAGCTAGACAGTTGTGTAGCTTGATCTGCTTAAGCCCTCCCCCCACAGTGGTAGGATCAAGATCCATCCCTTTTGCATGAGCTGGCTCTTTGGAGCCCACTACCTACGGTGGAACACCTTGCACAGCCTTGATGCAAGGGGAGGTACTTGGACCCACCTCTACTGAATGTACCAGGCTCTGCTGACTCCACATGGGAGGCCAAACCTTGTTGGAGGAGGGAATCAGGGGTGGGCTGGGGGAAAGACTGGAGGGGCAGGGGGAAGGAAGAGAGGGGGTCTGTGTTTGGTATGTAAAATTTCTAAATTTTTTGAATTTAATTTTTCTAAAGAGCAAACAATAGAATAACATAGAACTACCCTAATCTTTTGCAGATAATAACTAAAACCATGCAAATCTGAGAATCCTGCAATATTTAGATGGTCTGCTTTTGAGTTAAAAAATAGTTGTGTTCCAACTACAGAATATGGTCAGACAGACATTTTGCTAATACTAATCAGAGAAAACTACAAGCATTTAACACATCTTCATTGAGGTCAATCCTGCAATTCCAAACTCCTGCCTTCAAATAAATAATCTATGAGCAAAGAAAATTTGTCAGCCAAAACACAGGATGGTCTGTTTTCTGTTGAGTCCTTCAAAAATCATCCTAAAATAAATATTTTAAAAACACCATTTACAAAACCTGTTAAGTTTCTTCTAAAAAGAAATGGAAAATTACATACTTGGAGGTAGGGTATGAGAATTTAAATGAATCATTTGGGAAAACTTCCAACACAGCAACTTCTTAAGAGTGTTTTACTGACACAATAGCAATGATGAGCTTAATTCCTCTGGGTGCATAAAAATCACATAAGGATGGTATTGTAATTTCAGATGAATGAAAGTGTTGTGAAGTGGTGCAAATTGGTTCATGCACACATATCCATAGCCCATGGGAGAAGAGAGGAGCCTGAAGCTACATCCTTCCTGAGATTATAATACACAGTTTATGAGCTTATATTTCACAGTGCAGGGAAAATACACCTACCAGAAAAATCTTTTGTTAACCTTCTGTTGCAACCTTGCCTCACACCAGCAAGCAGTGAGATGCAGTCACTCACACGGGGAGTGCTTATCTCTGAAGAGAAATTGAACATCTTCAAAGGGTGAGAATATGGCCATTTGCACCTTTAAAATAGAACAGCAAGCCTGAGGCTGAAAACATAGTTTTATATGGTATAAATTGGACACATTGGACTACCTCTGTCTCTTTCGAACTCCTCCCTATCTTGGAGATAATATCATATTTCAGTATTTCTACAGGCTTAATTATCCTTCCTGTCTTTCTGGAGGTTTTCCTTTTCTTCTTGTTTAAAGAATATTCACTTTTATAGCTTTAACTGACAGTGGAGCATTTCTTTTAGATGGTCATTGGCTCAAGTTTGAACATGAAAATATTTTTTAAACTGCACACACCTTCAAATTTAACTGTAAATTAAACCAAACATACCATTGTTCGTTCCTGTTATATAAATTTAAACCCCTAGAAATACATTCAAATTTTGTTTCCACTGCCTTAACTTACACATCTCATTAGGTCAGATTCCACACTGGTTGTTGACAGGTTGGTCTCTAATGCCTCTTCCTCCTTTTATATCACCTCTTTTGTAGGTCTAATTCACATTATCAAGTTGCTGTGCTAGTGATTCATGTTTCCCTTCCTGCACTGAAACCTCTCACCCTGCACCTCATACTGAGGTCATCCTTGGCCCTTTCTCTTTAAGGTACTTTGCTTTACCTAAAAACAAAGTTCAAAAATAACATCAAAATCCATCACTCTGATATCTAATATATTCCATTGTCTAATATTTAGAATACTTAAGCTAAAAGATATATTTGGTCATTTGACACACCATATCTCCCTCATAGTCTGTCCATTCATAAAGCCCATCTAGTCTTTGAAACACAATATGTTCTGTAGCACATATCAGTCAGTCACTGCACTGTTGAATCCATACGTCATTCCCTACAATAGAATTGAATGCGCTAAGATTCATTGGTCAATTTCACCTTTCTACCTCATCTGTATTTTCTGCAAGCTAAAATGTTTTAAGGGATCTTGCTTGTTGTTTTTCTATAGCTTGTATATTTAAAAGCCAGCATACAAACATATTCTCATGGGATTCTGGATTACCTAGGATTTGTTCACTGTTTATCACACTTCCTAAAAATAATGATATCTCTATATCATATGTATATGCTCCCCATGAAACAGCATTTTTGTGGCCTCAATGCTTGTGTTTGGCTCCCAAACTAAGTGACAGTGTTGGGTTTTAAGCACTTTTCTGGTGTAGTGTGGGTAGCCTTTATCTTCAAAACATCTAATATTATGATTTTGCTAGTTAGAACTTTATCGGTATGAAATACTTGGGGGAAAAAAGAGGAATTAATATGGCACCCAGCTTCTAATCTTTAAGTGCATTTTGTTCTAATGATTCTGGGCCTATAAAGAGGAAGAATAACATATAGTAGGAACATATAGACATAAACATCTTCATCTCATATGGTAGACAAGAAGAATCAAGGGTGACAGAGAGGCATAATAGACAATAAACAGTCTGTTAGGTCACATGTCCACTAACTTACTTTCTTGACAACAACTCAAATACTAAAATTTCTAGCTGAGGACCATGCCTTCAATATATGAGCTGTTAGAGGGGATATTTCATATCCAAACCATGGTAATTATTATAAAATAAAACTGTTTTTCTTCTTTTATTGAAAGTGAATTTCTTTCATACATTATGTTCTAATTACAGTTTCTACTCTTTTTACTTCTCCCAGTTCCTTCCTACACCATCTCCATCCAGATCCACACACTTTATGTCTTTAGTTACAAAAACAAACGTGTCTAAAGAACAATAATGCTAATATCCACATGTAATTTAATGCATACCATATTTGTCTCTCTGGATCTCATTCAGGATATTTTTGTTCTAGTTCCATCCATGTACTTGTGAATTCCATGATTAATATTCCATTGTGTAAATGTACCTCATTTTCTTTATCTAATTATCCATTGATGAACTTCTAGATTGTTTCCAATTTCTGGCTATTATGAACAGAGCAACAATGAATGTGGTTGAGGAAGCATCTCTATAATAAGGTGAAGTGTTCTTTGAATATATGCCCAAGCATGGTACAGCTGGACCTTGAGGTAGATCAGCTCCAATCTTGCTGAGAAATTGCCACACTGATTTCCATAGTGACTGCACAAGTTTACATTACCACCAGCAATTGATGAGTGTTCCCCTTGCTCCACATCCTCACCAGCTTGAGCTATCATTTGTTTGATATATCCTGGCCATTCTGACTGGTGTAAGACAAAATTTCAAAGTAGTTTTAATTTGCATTTCCATGATGGCTAAGGATATAAAACATTTAAGTGCTTCTCAGATATTTGAGTTTTCTCTGTTGTGAATTCTCTTTTTATATTTTTACCCCATATTTAACTGTGTTATTTTTATATCCAATTTTTAAGTTCTTCATATATTTTAGTTATTAGTTTTTTACTGAGTATTTAGTTAGTAAAGTTATTTTCTCATTCTGTAGTGTGCTGCTTTGTCAGAATAATGGCACCCTTTGTTATGCATAAGCTTTCAATTTCATGATGTCCCATTTATTAATTGTTGTTCTTCATGTCTAAACATCAAAATAATGAACAATCCAATTAAGAAATGGGCTACAGAGCTGGACAGAGAATTCTCAACAGAAGAATCTCAAATGGCTGAAAGACATTTAAGGATTTGCTCAACATCCTTAGTCATCATGGAAATAAAAATCAAAATGACTTTGAGACCATCTTATACCTGTCAGAATGGCCAAGATCAAAAACACTGAAGACAGCTTATATTGGAGATGATGCAGAGCAAGGGGAACTCTCCTCCACTGTTGGTGTGATTGAGTGCAAACTTGTACAGCCACTTTTGAAATCAGTATGGTGGTTTCTCAGAAAATTAGGAATCAATCTTTCTAAAGACTCAGCTATATCACTCTTAGGCATATACCCAATCATTCAGTTCTAAGCACACAATAAAGCTTAAGACACAACCTCCTTTTTTTTAACCAAACACAGTACATGGTATTCTAGTGTAAAAATACAATGTCCAGTATGATAATTCATGGTTACAACTGAGTTTTTTAATTTTTATACAGAAACACACAAATCTTAGAGAAAACAAATGTGGGAACAGAGTCACATAAAGTAGAAAAGTTTTTTTTTTTTTTTTCTGAGGCAGGGGAGAAAAATAAAGGACATTTTTATGCAATAGATAAAAAAGAGAGTAGGAAAAAATGTTAGAGATATTCCATTATCATTTTCTGTTTTGAAGGACGATATTTTGACTGATCAATGAATTATGAAAAAGTTTTGATGATTGGAATACAATGTATAAATAAGTATCTTGATATTATTGCCTCAGGGGTACAATGGATCATTTCATCTAGACATTTTAAACAGCTAGCAATCCAGCTGATATACATCCATTCTGGTATACCCCATGAAAATGCAGGATGTGCTTGTGTTCTTTAAAACCTTATAAGCTGGTATCCCCTATAATATTTTGTAGCTTAATAGAAAGGCACAATCACCACTGGGCCCCAAATTTATTCATTTCAATTGTTTCATAATAATTCCCATGTGTGTTTTACATATGCTAATATTTGAGAATATTGCTTTAAAATATGTAAATCTTACATATCTTCTTATGCCCTGTTTTGTTTTTTCCTTAGTTAAAAGCAAAAATTCACACACACACACACACACACACACACACACACACACACACTCAAAAATCTTGTGAGAATAAGAGCACTTTCTTACTTAGGCAGTATTTACTAAGAATAAAGGAAATTGAAATTAAAAATGTGTAAGCTATATTTCATCAAGTTGTACTATATTGATTTTTAAAACATTATTTTTCATTAAACTGGCATTGGTTGTGAATTGTGTCAATTTATAATGAATGGAAGAAATTTTGGAGGACAGATTGTGTAATCATGTTCAGTGCTTGTGAACAGTATGAGACAATGGAAAAATCAGTCTTTTCGTAACAGATAGAGGAAACTTACAGAGCAAGAAAATATTTAATCAGTTTTATTGCCTCGTTACCACATGTTTAATCCATTAACATGCTATTCATTTAAATATTTGCTTTCTCTGTTTGCTAGCACATTTATGTGTATGTAATTCTATGTGCTAAATTTATACACTTATGAAGGTAAGGGTAATTTTTCCATATACTTTTATACATCTTTTTATTACTTCTCTTATTTTTAAGATTATAATATAATCTTAAACTTTTTTTCTACCTTCAAAAACCCTCCAATAAATTCCTCCTTACTCTCTTTCAAGTCATGGCTTCTTTTTTCATTAATTGTTGTTATGTACATGTATGTGTATGTATATACATATATATTCCTAAGTACATAAATACAACATGTTCAGTCTGTATAATTTTACTCATATGTATGCATTTAGGGCTGACCATTTGGTATTGGTGTTTCTTTTTTGGCAATTCTTTTATGAACACATAAAATAATTATTTTATTTATTTTTTCAATAATTTATTCTACCTACTACTATTTGGAATCATACATATATCTAACAGCAGGAAAAATAATTTCACCTATGTAGCATTCAATACAAACTAAATGAACATTGTCTCAAGTAATCCCATAAATTATGACACATAAATACATAAATGTATTTAAACAAGGTAAGTTCAAAGCACTGAAATTGTCAGGGTTGTGTATACAGTAACATACATGTTTCTTGTTTGTTTGTTTGCTTGCTTTACAAAAAAATACATGCTTTTAAAAAGTTAGCCACAGCATTTATGTAACTAAGGTGATTATACCAAAGATTAATACAGTAGCTCTGTAATTTTAGAATTATAGTTACAATTTCCATTTAAAAGATCACTAATTGTCTTCTAACTTCCATCATTTAACTAGAATTGATTTTTGTAGCACGATCTTTTGATCTCTGGTTAAGAAAGCAATTTACATCTTAAGTTCCTATATGTAAAGAGAATATATATATATATATATATATATATATATATATATATATATATACCTTAAACAACAATTTGAATACAGAAGTTTAAAGGCTGTATGGTGTGTCCTTTAATATTTTAATAGTTTATAGTTTTATTTCCACTTAAAATATGTGTGATTGATTAAACACAGATTTTTCTTTTCTTTTATTTTCCTTTCCTTTAATTGATAATTGGCTACTGATCATCATGGCAAATAACTACATAAGAATAAAATCTATTAACAATTGAAATATAGATTGAAATAAACTGTAGATTTCCTCTCTGTTAAAAGAAATGTATGAGTATGGTAAGACTGTTGTGAGAAAACAATTAGTAAGACAGAACATACTCCTTCAACACAAGAATGATTAAAAACGCTATCAGATTCTCCTAGAATTATGCCACACTCCCTTCCAGAACTAGAGAGGACTCTACATCAAGATAAAAATGCAGATATATGGTTAGTATTCCCCACTCCTCACAACACACACTGCAAGAAATACAAATGTGTATTTTCTCTTACTTTTTTTGTGTTATTTCTTCTTTCAAAAGCAGTTAATACATAGTCCTATCAGTAGTACAAAATTTCAATTGCTTTCTACTAATATGTTTTGAGAATCAAAGCAGTAGCGTAATTATGGATTTGTTGTAGAAAAATAATTAGCTCTCATTGGACTTAAACAAAACCAAATATTTTAATACAAAAATACATAATGCTAGTCCCATATCTTCTCTTAATAAAATATATACTATATATTTAAATCATGAACAAAGAATTATGTAATTGCTTCTGTTGGCAACATCATATACATCCTAGTTGATCTAGAATGTTATTTGCTATAAGCATTGTGTGTGTGTGTGTGTGTGTGTGTGTGTGTGTGTGTGTGTGTAAACATTAGTTGCAGGTCTTTAAGGAAAATGCACTTACCAAGAATTCTCTTTTGGCTTTCTTTGAAACTCATCCCAACACTATGTTTTGAATTGTCAATTAATATAACAAACCAAGGACTTTATTGATAATGATTTATGAATTTGACACAGATATATACTTGATAAATATGTCACAGTGGGTGTTCTATCTCAATTTGCGAAACAGAGACAAGGCATGAGAAATAATGTATCAAATAATTTCCCTCACATAATTGTTTTATTTAAGTTTATGTCTGACTTCAAACTAAGTTACATAAAGCATTTTCCCTTAAATTGATTTACTTAGTTACAATCTTTCTTTGTTTCATTTAGTTTGTATTACTGTCACATATAGAGTTCACTTCTTAAAATTGGAAGAATATAGTGCAGAAAGATAAAATACTAGAGTACTAGAGTGTATTTAAAATTAAGAAGCACTCACATCAATTTAGAAAGGTCATAGAAATTTTGTAATGTGCTAGAAACTCTTGTCTAACAAGTAAAATCTCAAAAATTAGTTCTCCAAACTGATATTTTAAGACAGAGAAAATATGTTCCAGGAAAATAGATGTATAGATGTAAAAAGCAGAGTGAGCATAGACACATCAGCGCACTAACTGACATCAAAATTATATAAAATTGACTTCAACTATTTATACACAGAGCCAAGCATAGTGGCATGATGTGTTAATTTAATTAATCTTTATCAATAAAAAAAATGGGAATCAAATACCGAGGTAAGAAACTGAAAGATCATAGAACTGGGAACAGCCATCAATTGCTTCCTACCTCTTCCATTCATCCATACAAAATGGCCTAGATCCCCTCTCCACCCTGTCTTATCACTTCTTGTCTCCTTTAGGTACAGACCTCCAGAACTCTAAGTTTAGCTAGTGGCTAGCTCCACTCTCTGATTCCCAAGCAAGCTTTATTTTTCATAACACAAACAAAATATCACACAATCTTTCCCCATTTTTGTCTAAATAAAAAGCAAAGGTTTTATCTAATATAGAAAGCTTTATACAATAAGTATATAAAATATATACAGGCAATAATAATTGTCTAGTTGATAGCAGTTGACAAATTCAGAGAAAATACTCCATTATCTATCCTATTTTGGTGAGTCCAAAGTGTTGTACCTAATTCACTTTCTATTCTTACTTACATTAGCAACCTCAAACTATTTGTTTCCTGTCTCTCAACCTTATACACTTTACACCTCTTTTGTGAGTTTCTTTTCTGAATTTGTTAACAAGAAAAACTGTAACTATCTAGTCACCAACTCCATCAGAGACCTGAGACTGATATATTATAACCTGAGTAAAAAGGAAGTGCAAAGCAAACAACTTCTAAAACTAAGAAATGAGAGAAACAGATGGCTGCCTGAACAGTCACCAAGGTTCCTCTGTAATGTTGGGACATGCATCTTCTGTCTGCAGACCTAGAATATCTGATAGACTTTTATGTGAAGCAGGATTTTTGAAGGACTATTTCACCTTGTCTTGGCAAGTTTCGGCAGTAACATTCTTTTCTGTCCTGCTTGTTCAATTTGGACAGCATACTGTCAGGAATTGAGGCAAGGGCGTTTTCTTGCCCAGTGGCTAACTTTTGCCACAAAGAAAGTAATGTCCATATGGAGTTTCTTCAATGCCCATAATATTTTCTGAAGTAGATTGGTGCTTCCAGGAGCAGATACGTCTCATTTTCATTAAAAAAGAATATTATATTATTAAAACATCTTAAATGCCATATTCTGTAGGTCTCTGGAGTGTTTGAAGACCCCCCTATCTATCTAATATATATATCTCTGTTTGACCTTAAAACATATCTAATGTGAATATAAGTTTGATTATAATAAGTGACTAGCTACTAACCTATATTTCTTTATTATCCCAAATAGATTTAATAATAACTTTGAAGAACTAGAAATTTACATTACATTGTTAAATGATCTGTATAGGTACAATACCTTGAATAAGAGTAGAAACGTATATACACTATGTTCTAACAAAATAACTTTAAATTTGTATCAATATACAAAAATATCTTAAACAAGAGTTGAAACATATATACAGTATAAGAAAAATAACTTCAACTTTGTATCAATATACAAAAATCCATATCAATGTAAAATATTTAAGACTAGTAGCTGCTTTTTTGGTTTAAAAGTAGATTCAATAATCTATCCTTTTATCTTATTTCTTTTAATTTTTATAATAAGATTCCTAAATCTAATCTTCTTTGTTCATCTTTATTTCCTGACCATTACTAATAACAACTTGTAACCAGCCCCCCTAAATGATGAAAAGTATTCATAACCAACTGAATGACACAAACCCACCCACCTCAACTCTTGGGAATGTGGGCATCATGTTCTTAAAGTTACTTTCTGCTATCGCTATCTGGGGTCAACAGCATCTTTAGGGGACCCTGAAAAAAGTAGGGGTAATTGTCAAGTCCTGGGAGAACTAGATGTATCATTTGTTGTTCAGTTTCTGTAATGAGGAAGTGTAGGGCTTATCTCAAGTCCTGGCTGGAATAGTCTATGATGCTGGACTGATGGGTTATATCTTTCTGTATGCTGTGAATATGTGTTGCTCTGATTGGTTGATAAATAAAGCCATTTGGCCTATGGCAAGGCATCTTAGAGGCAGGCAGGAAATTCATACAGAGAGACAGGAAGAAGGCAGGGTGAGATGCCAGCTGCCACCAGAAGAAAGAAAGCCAAAGAGACACCAGCTGCCACCAAAGGAGAAGCAACCTGCCAACAGATCGGTAAAGCCACAGAACATGTTGTGAAACACAGAATAATAGAAATGGGTTAATTTAAGATATAAGCACTAGATAGCAAGAGGCCTGCTATAGACCATACAGTTTGTAAGTAATATAAGCCTCTGTGTGTTTTAATTGTGTCCAGGCGGCTGTAGGACACAGGTAGAAGAAATTCCACAGAACCCGAGAAAACTTATGGCTACACTGGACCACCTCAGCTAGCCACCTTGAAATTGTCCTGAGCAGTTCATAGTCCAAAGCCAGTCTTTGGGTGGTGTTTGTCAACTTAGTGGTGTTACCATTGTCCCAGTGAAATTGTCATTGCAGGGACCATTCCTCCTTTTGGATACTTCAAAGTTCACTGTTAGGCATGGTCATTATTTACTGGAGAAAACTTAAGGATTTTAAACGTCATATGCAGCAGATCTTCAAGACATTAAATGACCATAATTTGTTATGTACATCCAGAGTACAAAAACTTAATTCCTAGTTACCTAATAGAGATTCAAACCAGAAATCATTTACAGGAAGCTGGATGAAGCTTTTTTCTTGAATGAGCACTCTATATGACCATTAATATCATGACAAAAAGTTTAAAGTATATTAATTGTATAAACTTTGAGATAATATTTATACCTTAAGAAATGTTTTAAAGAGCCAAAATAGAACCAAAGAATTATGAGATTAGTAGCAATAGAATAGTCTCTTAAATTTGATTTATCTTCTGTTCCATATCTGGTGGCTTTTCTGACATGAGGCAGAGATTTTGCATTTTTCCTTATAACAACAATGCTTGAGTTTAGAGGAGGAGAGAGCCATGCTCCAACTCCAAAGCCAGCTTTAATTTTAAATTGAACTGGAACTATGAAAAGACCATTTGCCTTACATTTCTGTAGATAACAGCAGAAACAAACATTTGGGAAGATGTATAAAGTTTTATCCTTTTGGAAATCTGATATGCCAATAGGCCAATTTAGTCTTTCTTGGGACAATTTCTCTGGATGATTCATCCTTTTTTCTTCAGGTATCTCATTTGTCTAGTGGTCTTCAGGTTCCTCAGCCTGATGCCTTCATTCTTCTGGAAAGACAAAATCCAAACCCTGTCCCAACCCTAACTTTTGGGAGTTTTCCTTTTGGCATGTATATCTCATCAAATGAAAACCATTTGTTAGTCTTATAAGTTACTTGATTGAATTTCATGCTGTTTGATGAACTATCACCTCTTCTAATCAAGAAGTCTCTCATTTGAATATAACCTTTATAATATTTGCTTCATGGTTTTTCTTGAAATTTTTGTTTTATCTTCTAAAGATATTCTATCACCCAGAGCAGTATGTTTTTTTTTACAATAGGCATTTGTAACTGAAAGTTTTCCTGTATCCCACCTGGTCCGCAGTCACTCAGACCCAAGTAAAGACACAGAGGCTTATATTAATTAAAACTGCTTGGCTATTAGCTCAGGCTTACCACTGACTAGCTCTTACACTTAAATTCAGCCCATTTCTGTTAATCTATATGTTGCCACATATTCTGTGGCTTTTCCTGTGTGCCATTACATGCTGGTCCCTAGACTGCAAGCTGCGTCTCCTGACTCAGACTTCCTCTTCCCAGAATTCTCCTTGTCTGCTTATCCCACATATACTTCCTGCCTGGCTACTAGCCAATAAGCATTTAATTTATCAACCAATCAGAGCAACACATCCACAGCATACAAAGCGACATCACCCATCAGACAGTGGGTCATTTAATTTCTCTGGGGAGGAATTTCCTTCATGGTAACAGGGAATGACTGAACCAAATTTAACATGGTGACCTATAAGAGCCCCCCCCCCATGGTATTTCCCAATGGCAAAGGATTACCTTGTCTTTCTCTTGTTAATCTGCATTCATTGGTCCAATGTTGGCCTTTGCCTCAACTTCTGCATAATCCAGAAGGCATACTCCTTCTGTTTGGATTAGAAGAAACATTATTTCTAGTCATGCCCTATCTACAAACTCTTTTAGGGACCTGTTTGGCACAATCAAAACACCTGACATTTTGAGTTTTCTTCAAGCCTCTGGAAATCATCTCTCCTATCCAAGCATCATCATGGTTATGAAATTTAATATTCATAATTTAAAATTATTCAAGATTCAAATAGATCTTGGATCTATTCCTCTATGAGTGCTGATCTTGCCTTTAACGGCACAATTACCCTATTACATTGTGAATTAGCAATTTCAAAAGCCAAAGACTCAATTATTGCTTGTCTAGCTTCTGAATTTGGTATCATTCTATTTACAGTAACGTCAATCTTTGTAAAAAATCATTGTAATGTAATGGTGAGGTTGGTTCTCCTTTAAATTCCTGTCTGGGTCTGAATATACCTATGACCTGTTTCCATAAGTTTTTTAAGGCCTCTGTCTTGGCACTTATATCAACCAACTTTTTTATGGATAAAACAAGAAATATCACACTGATAATGTTTATAATTGACATTATATAAATCCCACCTAAGTTAATTATCCCCTCATTTAATTACTCCATTTTTAAACCATCCATTGTGTAATCATACAGAGACCTTCTTAACATGGGAAAAACTCTCTCTCTCTCTCTCTCTCTCTCTCTCTCTCTCTCTCTCTCTCTCTCTCTCTCTTTTAACTAATTCCCCCTTTTAAGAATTCTCAGTTGTCTGACCAAAATTGCTGGTGATGAAGGTGAATTGTGAGGCTGGGTGCTACTGTGTAGCACCTCTAAGCATAGAACACAGGTGGTGCAAGGTCTGGCTGAGGACAGCTGCAGCTGCTACTGTGTAGCTGTGAGCTGAGAGTGTGTGGTGGTTGCAACAATAGTAGAAGCCTGAGCAGGTGTCAAGGCTAGAATGGCAGCAGCAGGAGGAGAGGTCCAAGGAAAGCAGTCCACCATCTGAAAAAATGCGCACAGGGGTTTGTGGGGAAGAAGCACGTGTGGTGGAAACTGCCTGAAGGCAGACCTGGCCAGTGGTGAGAGGCTAACTCCAGTGGTGTTTGTAGCCCAAGTGCCTTTGGAGATTGCTGTAGAGAGCTTTAACAGAAAAAAATCCCAGACTCGTTCAGAGGGCTTGGGGAAGAACAGAAAAAGCTAGCTGGTAGGGCGGTGACTCCAGCATGTGCAGCTCCTGCATGCAGCTCCAGCATGTGCCCGAGGCTTTACTGGCAAATGGCTATTTCATGAACTTGGGACCCAAAAGTTAGATGCTAGATAATTAGTTAAGCTAATTAATCTTTATTAATAAAAAATTGGGAGTCAAATATTGGTGTAAGAACCTGAAAGATCAGAGAACAGGAAGCAGCTACCAGTTGCTTCCTACTTCTTCCATTCCTCCATCCAAAAGGGCATAGAAACTCTCTCCACCCTGCCTTATCACTTCCTGTCTCCTCTCTGTACAGACCTCAAGACCATTATGGTTAACTAGTGGCTCGCTCTGCCTTCTGACTCCAAGCAAGCTTTATTTGTCAGAACACAAACAAACAACAGTGGCTCATGCCTTTAATCACACAAACAGAAGGTAGATACAGGTGAGTTCAAAGCCAGCCTGGTCTACAAAATGAGTTCTAAGACAGTTAGGGTTGTTACACAGACAAATTCTGCCTGGGAAGACTAAAAAAGGAAAAAAATGCATGCAGAATGCATGAAGTATAAATCTAGAATCTGAATTTCTGAATTGCTCATCAGCTCCAACTACAAATTACTAAATAAAAGTGTAGCATCCCTTTCACATGGCAAAAGGATACATCTTAAGACACCCAATAAGTGCCTGAAATGAGATAAGGTACTTAACACTATATATTCAGAAGTAGTCCATGGTGAATATACTTCAGGCAAGACATTTTCACAGCTTTTCAGTTTCTGAAATAATAACATACATAATGAACTAGCCTATTAGTGGAACCCAAATAGAAAAATGAAATTCATTTGCACCTTATGTGTACTTTACAGACAAACCCTGAAGGCTAGTTATACATATATATTTAGTACACTTGGGTATTGACAGCAAGCAGACACATGAGACCAGGTCAAGAATCTTCCACTCCTGACATCAAATTGGTGTTCAAAATGAATCAAGAGCATTTTTGAATTTAGATTTTTCTATAAAAAAATGATTATCAATGTGAATTAGGCTCTCAGAAATGAACACTTTTTAAAAGTAAATAATGTATAATAATAAGTGTTATTAATGTGAACTCTTGTCTCTCCTCATCTTCTTTCTGTAATGTTCTGAGATGATACATAAAATAAGCACTGCATAGCTTTTCTTTTAGCATATCCAAATTGCTGGCTTCACTGCTCTGTTTTGTGTCACTACTGAGTGAAATGAAGTATAGCCTGATCATAAGCACATTAGCCTGAAACAGTCAGTCAGAAATCTGAGACAGCTGTGGTTACTAATGGACATCTAGTGCAGAGATCATGGATACATTGTAAAAAGAGAGATTCCCATCCTAAGGAGACAGAGTGGGACAGCCTGAGATTTTATCACACTACCCAAGATACTTTGAAATGTGAAATTTAAAAATCCTTAATTTGTTGTCACTTTAATATTTTTGGGTTGTGGTAAACTTACAGTAACTTCATTGTAGAAAGTAAAAAGTGGACAATGAGGGAATTCTATATTCATTATATATGTAGCTGGATTTTTGTTTTCTTTTTCACTAGTATATTTATGTATTGTGCATGAACAAATTTTCCAAATATCTAATGTCTTATAAGAACACACACAATGAATTAATCACTCTGTCTTAAAACTGAGCAATCCAGGTTTCACTTAAGGCAATATTTATTTTGGGAATCGGCAGAGGCAGAATCTCATTCCAAGCGTTCTCATGGCTGTTGTGAGAGTGGAACCCTCCCAGGTTGTTGGATTACATTTGTCAATTCTTGGTTGATTTGTGGTCAAGGATTTTATCAAGTATATTTCATGTGTCTCTCCACAGTACAGCTCATATAGTGCCAATGACTGCCATCAGAAAAAAAAGCATATGGTGAATAGATAGATATCAGTTGACTCCCAGCAATCGCATAAGTCATTTGATTTTAACCATTAAAAGTTACTTTAAAGTTGCTTCAAAGGACTAATAAACTGAAAATGAATAAATATTAGGACCATCTGAAATAATATTATAATTACACTATGGTTTGTAGTAAAAAGAAAAGAAAATGAAAAAAATCCAGGTAATCAAAATCTAAAAGAATTCTATTAATGTTGAAAAGTTTCAGTAAATAAAGCAATAAAATAGAACAGATTAATTATTAGAGTTTTGTGGTGATATTTTATTTGTGCTGAAATGTGATATTTTATTTGTATGTTAATAAAGTTTGCCTGGAGATCAGAGGTCATAGCCAGCCATAAACAGAAGTCAGGTGGTAGTAGCATACGCCCTTAATCTGATCACATGGCAGGCAGAGTCTCTGTCTGTTCAAGAACACAGCCAAGTGTGGTGACACACACCTTTAATCCCAGTACCAATCATAGAGACCTGGAGGTCTGTATAGACAGGCAGTGACAAAGAAGCAATGTGGCTGGGCTTAGAGCCAATGAGAAGGCAGAACAGGAAGGCAATAAAGGTGCAGGTTAGAAAGGAAGAGGCTCTCTTGGGAAGCTATGGCAACGTGGTGAGGTAAGGTTAGTTGGTAGCTATTGTTCTGACCTCTATGGCTTGTGCCCCTGTATTTGACTCTGTGTTTCTTATTTAATAAGACTTTAGAAACTTGTCTACAGTTTTTGTCTTAGAGTGAGCATAATGTTGATCCTTACATGAGACGGCTACATGCATCTAATTCATTAGATAAGGGAAAATTGGGGATAAGCTTTTACAAAATAATTTCAAAAATTTGCCCCTCTCACGCAATCTCTGAATACACATGCTGTGACTTGCCATTGCTGCTAGAATTGTCTAAGGCCCAAGGAAGAAGAGTTTTACTGAAGTAAATATAAGTATTAGCCTTGGGAAATTCTATCCCATAGAAATATAATTACATTAAATTATAATTTAAAAATTAGTAGTATATTTTATTCCATTTTTATGGTGGTTTCTTTACTTTTTTTTTCCACATGAAGGTTCAAATTCTCCAGAATGTAAGGTGAACCTCTGGCAAAGGTTACTTCAAACAAACTGAGGTATGATGGTTCACTCAGTGCCAACTAGTATGGGGCCATCCTATCAAACACTACTCTGAGTGTGTCTACGAGAGCTTTGGGGAATGAGATTGAACAGCCACACTGAGTGAAGAAGATTGCTCTGCTCATTGTGTGTGTATGTGTGTGTGTGTGTGTGTGTGTGTGTACACGCGTGTGTGTGCACGCCTTATAGAACCAAGCAAAGACTTCAATAAAACAAAAAGAGTCAGAAAGAACTTTGCAAGTCTGACAGCTTGAGACAGGCTTTTGTTGAACTCTGCTCTGATTATAACACAACCTCTTCCAACTCCCAGCAATGGCTCTTGGGATAATTTAATTTCTTGTAACAGATTTTCCTTTCTTTTCCCACCATGTATATATAGAAAATAGGGTGAACTTCATGTTCACACCTCATAATTGTCTCTTCTTGAATCTGTACCAGATCTCTATACTCTCACATAAAAAACTTAGTTGTCATAATCAAGATTCCATTTATCTATACTCATAAGTGTATACCAAATCAAGCACCTATGTATATGTGCACACATGAATATAAAAACTTGTATATTCGCCGGGTGGTGGTGGCGCACGCCTTTAATCCCAGCACTCTGGAGGCAGAGCCAGGTGGATCTCTGTGAGTTCGAGGCCAGCCTGGGCTACCAAGTGAGTTCCAGGAAAGGCACAAAAGCTACACAGAGAAACCCTGTCTCGAAAAACCAAAAAAAAAAAAAAAAAAAAAAACCTTGTATATTCTATGTCTGTGTCTATGTCTATGTAGACATACACATCTGTGTATATAAACATAAGTATTTACATACATATTTTAATGCAGGCTGATTTTGAAGTAATTAGCGATTATATTATGAGAGTTGATGGACAGGACCATTTCAAAGCAACACAGGTAACATCTGGGAGCTCAAAAACTGCTGCTTACATACCATCACGGAAATACAGACTTCAGTTTAATACCTGTGACAGACAACCGGAGAGTTTGGAAGTTGTCTCTTATGAATGTATCCTGACTAAAGAAAACCTTGACCCATGCAAGCTGAGGCAGTAAATATGTGTTGGTTTAATATGACTGGTAGTTTTTATACCATAATACAAAACTAATATAGATATCAGCTTTTTAAACAAAGGCCATGAATAATTTCTTCTTTCTTCTTAATTTAGGTTGCTGGCATTTCCTGTAATTAACTTGTTTTCTGCTCTGTCCCTTTGTGTTGATTTGACTTCTTAATCTAGTCCCCTGATGACCTGCTAGGAAGGCAGCACCAACTCCCTTCTAGCTCTGGGAATATTTACATGGTAATTAAGCTCCATACTTGTTTGTTTTGATGCTTTTAGTAGTATAATTCAGCTCCAGTACTCTGAGCTGTTATCTGAAAATCCACATAACAAAAGGGAGGGCTGATAGATGTCTCAGATCTATCTACTTAGTTTGATTCCTGGGATCCAGTTATCCAATTGGTATGGAAAGAGAGTGAGCCTCTGGACCAGAGTTCTATTCTGGGAACCACATAGTAAAAGAATGAACCAACTCTCTCTCTCTCTCTCTCTCTCTCTCTCTCTCTCTCTCTCTCTCTCTCACACACACACACACACACACACACACACACACACACGCACATATTTCTGCAAGCAGTTGCAATATCTCAAAAGATCTAAGATCCCTTTGCCCAATATTTTTTACTTTGAAATGCTACTGTCATTAAAATAATAATTGCATTCAGATTTCTGCCTCATCTTGAGTTTCTATTCATTAATCTAATATTGTGAATAACAGAACTTGACATGTCTTTATTTTATCTTATTTATTTGGCATGCTTACTGTATCCTCTTGAGAGAGACATGTTTCCCCACTCAGCTAAGCTTCTCTTTCTGGCACTTGTCCCAGTCTCTAGGGTATCACAACCTCTGAAGTGTTGTTCTTGTCTTGCCCTCTTCCTCCTTGAATCTGTCAACCAAACTCAGTCACTGTGACATGCTTTCCCCAGACTCCTTGAGGAGGAATGTGGGAGAGCCTGTGCTTCTTGGGTTCTGAATGCTACCCAGAGAATGTACTTGGGTCTATAAAAGGCATAAGCTGTTCTGTTATGATTTTTATTTCTCTTTTTTATGTTTTGATTTTAAAACCCACTGAAAGTTTTTCAGACTCCAACCTTTAGAAAATGAAGGAGTGAAGAGCAGTCGGCAGGAGTCTAGTTCCCAAAGTCAGACTAGTGTCGTTTCCTGGCTCATATGCTTGCTCTGCTGTCCTGACTGTACGGAATTGGGCACACAATCCATTCTCACGGAAGTTCAGTGTTCTTACCTCTAAGGCATACACCACTACACCCTTTATGTGGCAGCAGAGGTCAATTTTAAAGTGATATATTTTTCATTCTTATTAAAGCATTTACTGTACATTTTGTGCTTGGTAAATATGTGTTTTTATTAGCCATGTTACTACTGATTTGAGTGCATTTCCACTACCAGTGAGTCACAACCAGAAGTAATCTGGCCCTACAGAGACACTGGAAAGTACCAGATATGTATATGATTCTTACAGCTAAGAAGATTGAGTAAAATATTTTACTGGCATTTGAGAGTAGAGAACCAACTATTATTAAATGTCTTACAACTATTAAATGCCTTACAACCCACACTGTAATCCTCCACAACAAAGAATCATACACCCAAAATATCAAACTGCTAAGGTTGAGAAACCCAATCAATTCTCTTGACACAACAACCTATCTTTAGTGTCATTGACGATATTTTTATTAGAAAACCCACAAAATCAAAGCATTTTCATTCCTCCATCCTTTGCAGGAAAGTTTCTTTCTTCATACTAATTGACCCAGAGGATAATATATGGTAATATTATGTAAAGCATTAAGTATAGAAAATGTACCTGAATACACAGCTACTTATGCCTTGATATGCAAATCATTTCTCTCAAAATGTATCACTAACTGCGTATTTTAAGTCATGCTGTTTCAGGTTTGTATTAAAACACAGAGAATTGGATTAAGCATTACCCATTAGCAGTGAGTTAGGGAGGTATTCAATATATTTAGTGAGTCATGGGTAACAACCTGCATCAGCTCATTATTAGATTTAGAGTTAATTTTTTTCTAACAATACCAATTGAAATGGTAGCAAAGATTCGTAGTTGTGTTTCAACAGTAAAATTAATCATAGTGTATGCTTTATGGTGATTTATGGCATTCAATTTTATGATCACAGCTTACCATAATAGATTATATTAGTAATCATATTGACATAAGAAACAGATAATGAGCCTCAAACTTAAGTGACTAATTTTACCCACTACTCTCATTTGATAATTTTGGATATTTTTTCAGGTTAAATAATTAGTAATTGGCAGAAGTAGTCATAATTAACTATACTATAGGTAAAATAAGCAAATGTCCTAGAGTAATATGTGTAATCTGTATATTGATTTGGAATTTGGCTTCTTCATATATTTAACCACAAAAGAGATACATACGTGAATGAGTCTGCCAAAATTTAACTTTTCCTGGTAACTCTCTTAAGAGGAGTAGCCCTCTGTTCTTTTCTGAAGGTTACCAGTGGAGAAGTAGATCTGGTGGCGAGGGAAGATGGGGAGGGGGTTAGGGATGGAGGAATGGACAAAGGAGTGTGGTGGTATTGTGTTCCTCAAAATATTGTGCACTCTAATAAACTTATCTGGGGTCAGAGACAGAACAGCCACTAGATACAAAGGCTAAAAAATGGTGGCACTAACACCTTTAATCCTAGCACTCCAGAGGTAGAAATCCCTCTGGATCTCTGTGAGTTCAAGGCCACATTGGAAACGGCCAGGCATGGTGACACATGCCTTTAATCCCAGAAAGCGAGCCTTTAATCCCAGGGAGTGGTGGTAGAAAGCAGAAAGGTATATAAGGCATGAGGACCAGAAACTAGAAGCATTTGGCTGGTTAAGCTATCAGGCTTCTAGCAGCACAGTTCAGCTGAGAGCCATTCGGATATGAGGACACAGAAGCTTCCAATCTGAGGAAACAAGATCAGCTGAGAAGTTGGCCAGGTGAGGTTAGCTGTGGCTTGTTGTCTCTCTGACCATCCAGCATTTCACCCCAATAACTGGCCCCAGGTTTGATTTTATTAATAAGACTCACTAAGATTCCTGCTACATCTGGTGCCCAACGTTCGTGGTACAAATTCATGAAAAAGCTGATTGCCTGTGGCCTAGTCGGCCCCAGCTCAGGCCTGAGCTACACTTGGCCGGTTGTAGTGGTGCACACTGGTTGGATTTGCTGAAGGAGGCAGAGGCAGGAGGATCCTGAGTTTGAGGGCAGCCTAGGAGGCTTGCTAAGGAGAAGCTTTGGCCAGGGCCCAGGCACAAACGGTGGCAGCAGGACCATGGAGGCAGCGGCTGCTGCCCTGAGTTGCCGGCTTCTTCTCATTGTGTTGATGACTGCAGTGATGCTGCTACCTGGGACAAAGGGTTTACTGATGCTTGTTCAGAGAAGAATTACCAGGACCATTGTGTTACCAGAAAGAATCCACAAAGGTCAGTTTGGAAAAGTTTGGCAAGACAAATGGTGGGGAGAAATTGCTGTGAAGATTTTCTCTTCTAGGGAAGAATGTTCATGGTTCTGAGAGACAGAAATTTATCAGACTGTGATTACTCCAAACCACAGAGGAGGCCCCCCCCCAAAAAAAAAAGTCTGCAGTGAACCATGCCCACGCCTAACAGTGACTTTGAAATCTTCAAAAAGACGACAGGACTCCACACTGATGATTCCACAAGGACGATGGTAAAGCCATTAAGCTGATTAACACCACCAAAAGGTCAACTTTGGGCTACAAACTGCTTAAGACAATTTTGAAATGCCTATATGAGATGATCCAGCCTGACAGACTACTTGAACAAGGACTTGTAACAAGCCCTGCACTTTCTCATTATGCAGCGGCTGGACAAATGATATAGGACTTGACAATTAACCCAAAAATTTTCTTTTCAGGATCCCCTAAAGAAGGAAGTAATTTTAAGAAATTGATGCCCACATTCCCAAGAGGTGGGATGGGAGGTTTTTGGTCGTTAAATGAGTTATGGATATTATCATTGTTTATGATGGTTGGTTACAAGTTGTTAATTGTTAATGGTCAGGAAAGAAGCTGAATATGGAGATTAGATTCAGAGGTTTTGTTTAAAAAAGAAAGAAAAAAGAGAAAAGTATATAGATATGAGATAGATCACTGAATCTATTCTGAGAAAAAAGATAAAGAATAATAGGATAAACTGGTAGATCACTGAATCTACACTAAAAAGAAAGAGAGGAAGATATAAAAATTCTAAAAGGTAGATTATTGAATCTATTATGAAAAGAAAAAATACTTTTAAAAAGGAATTACTTGTTTTAAATAAGATAAGTAATGAAATTTTTTTGTCTGAATTTGTCAAATGTTACTGGACTAGACATTGTTATATATTAATGGAGTTTTTTGTCTTAATCTGTCGAATGTTAATGGACTAAACATCTTTAATGTAATCTTGACTGTGTATATTGTATATACTTATTGGACATAATTTTTCTTGTATTAGTTATAAGCTTTTTTTAATTTTAGACAAAAAAAGGGGAAATGTGGTGGTATCTCTAATATTATCATAAACATGAATTGGAAATGTTCCACAACTAAAATAATATCCAGTTTATAAAGAATTTGATACATCTAAAATTTATTATATTTCAATCCTATATATTCCAATAAACCATGAAATGCTTGGGATTGTCATTTAATAATCAGAGCATGTATTAAGGTGCTGAATCTTGTGAGCATCATCTGGAATCGGATACTTGACTTCCTGATTATTTTTTTTTTAATTTTAAATCTATAATGACAAGGTAAGGGCAAAACAAGAAGGGAGATGTCGTAGATTTTACAAGTGTAAAGAGAAATGGTAGCAAGGATGGGGTTAAAAAAAACAAAGTTCTTAAAAATAATGGACATTTTAGGTGCTGAGCATAGGAATTAATGGCTAAAGAGGAGTAGATCTAGTATCCACTTATGAGTGAGCACATACTATGTTTGTCTTTCTGAATTTGGGTTACCTCACTCAGAATGATATTTTCTAGTTTCATCCATTTGCCTACAAATGATGTCATTGTTTTTTACAGCTGAGTAATACTCCTTTGTGCACATGGACCACATTTTCTTTATCCATTCTTCAGTTGAGGGGCATCTAGGTTGTTTCCAGGTTCTGGCTATTATGTCTAATGCTGCTATGAACATAGCTGAGCATGTGTCCTTGTGATATGATTGAGCATTCCTTGGGTATATGCCCAAGAGTGGTATCCTTGGGTCTTGAGGCAGATTGATTCCCAATTTTCAGAGAAGTATCCATACTGATTTCTAAAGTGGCTATACAAGTTTGCACTCCCCAGAATTTCATTGTTAAATGGCTGAATAGTACTCTGTTTTGTAAATTTACCAAACTTTCGTGATCCATTTATTAGTTGATAGTCTGGTCCATCTCCTGGCTATTATGAATAAACCACAAATTAATGTGTATGAGCAGTTAACTCTATAGTAGCATGTGGAGATTTTTTGGTATGTCCCCAAGAGTGATCTAGATGGATCACATGATTGGCACACACACCGACACACAGACACACACACACACACACACACACACACACACACACACACACACATGTACATGGTTCAGGAACCTTCACACTGATTTCCATAGTTGCTGCATTTGTTTGCACTCCCACAGCAGTGAATATGTCTTCCACTTTCTTCATATCTATGCAAGCATACATTATCATTTAGTTTCATGATCTTAGTCATTCTGACTGAGGATGTTGATTATTTTTTAAATATATCTCAATCATTTGGATTTCATCATTTGAAAAGGATCTGTTTAGTTCCATGCCCCATGTTTTGTTTGTTTGTTTGTTTGTTTGTTTGGTTTGGTTTGGTTGGTGTAGTGTTTATCATTTATACCATATCCTCAGGAAAGAACTTAATTTTTTTTTTTAATTTGGAGCATAATACTGGCCAAACTTTAGCTTAGCTCTCCCATTGAAACTGGGACTCAGAGTGTTGTGTCCCTGAGTGCCTTTGTTTAAAATAGATGGCTCCCAGATCCATAAGATAGGCATTATAATGAAAAGGGATGGAAGTAAGGTCGTGATATTATCTAAAAACTAAACTGGGCTCAGAAAGACAAATATGACATGGTTTCTCTCATACGTGGAATCTAGAATTTAAAAAATACATATGACATGGTAACAAAACAGACTCCAATGAAGGAAGAAAAATGTCTAAACAATGGAGTAAGAGAAAAGGAAGGTTAAGGACAGAGGAGAAGGAAAATATTCCAAGTGTGGTCTTACATGCAGAATGTCTGATCTCTCTTATCTGTCTACCTGTTGTCTATCTATTCCTTTACCTCTTTTTATGTATGTATGTATGTGTATATGTATGTAAGTATATATGTATGTATGTATGTATCTATCTATCTATCGTATTTATTTATCTATCTAAGAATTACATAGTGAGACCTTGTCTCAAATAAAGGGAATGAAAAAGAAAGCAAGAAAGGCAAGCTAAGTGATAGTTTTCTGAAATGAGACAATGATGACATGCTCATGGCAAGTTTACTTCAGTGTGTCAGAAGATAATTGTTTTCCTGCTCGACCAGGTAAATCTTCCTATATACCTCACTCAAGAACTGAAATTAGGATATATGGTAACAATGTAGATGATTTCTTATTATCTGCCTTTTTGGTCTTCTGAATAATTAGATTAATCCCCAAATGCACACATGATTAACTAATGCTGATATCCCTAAAAACATTGATGACACCATTGCATGCTATATCACAGACCCTATCAATGTTTTCTTCCCTCTCCCAGAAATTAGGCCATGTAGATGTAACAGTCTTATTAACTAAGAAACACAGAGCCAAATGCAGAGTTAAAAGCCCAAGGGGTCAGAGCAGTATCTAAGAGCTGAGACTAAAAACGCCTTCTTACCACCCGCTGCTGTCCTCCTCTTCCCAAAGAGACCTACTTCCTGTGTATCTGTCATTTTATTGACTTTCTGTTCTGCCTTCTCATTGGTTGTAAACCCAACCACATGATCTCCTCGTCACTGCCTGTCTATACAGACCTCCAGGTCTTCTATGGCTGATATTAAGATTAAAGGCGTGTGTCTCCATGATAGTGGTGTCCTTGAACACACAGAGATCTACCTGTCATGTGATCGTGATTAAGAGCATGTGCTACCACTGCCGGAATTCTGCTATGGCTTGCTATTAGCTCTGACCCCCAGGTAACTTTATTTATTAACATACAAATAAAATCACATTTCAGCACAAATAAAATATCACCATAAGACCAGGCATCCTTTAGCTTTGTGTCAGTGACTGCAAGTTGATAAGGAAGTGTCATATATTACTTTCCCTCCACTTGCAACTGTGTACAAGCCTAGACTTCCCCTCTTCTAATCCCTAGACCAAGCACAAGCTATAATGAAACCTGGTTCTTCGCAGTGGTTTCTTGACTTCTGACATGTAAGTCAGGTAAGGCCATATCTTGTAGTACAAAAATTGCAACCCCTATATTTACATTAGAAACCTATATGGTAAAGAACCTTTTTTGTTCTCTGAAGTGAAAGGTCTGCCTTGCCCTTCAGAAGTCCTCTGTTCTGTCAATAGTGAAATGTCGTAATTCTCCTTGTATCATGGGATTTGAAAGAAAGTTTCTCCACTTCCAGGAAGGGCCAATTATGCATACCTATGGCTATGATGTTTTATCTCTTCTAACACTTTCAGAAGTTAATTCCTAATCATGGCTGCCTGTGGTGGTGCTGCTAGCTCTACTAATACAGCTCATCTGAGGATAATTTTGAGTCATTTTCTTTCAATGATCCTGCTTGTTAAATCCTAATACATAACTGCAGTGTTTTGTTTTTCATTTCTCTTGGAGGACAGGGTGTGTGTGTGTGTGTGTGTGTGTGTGTGTGTGTGTGTGTGTCTCACTGGCAGGAAGGGTGGCCTGGGGTCACAGGTTAAAGGGCTGGGGAGGTCAGGGGCCACCCAATCATTGTCAAATTCACTTGTGAGTAGCCATAGATTTGAACTTTGCACTAATCACTCCAGGCCTGGGCCCTACATAGAGGACTCAGCCCAGTGGCTGGTGCTCCAGTTCAAAGACTGGCAATCTGGTTTCACTTGGCTTAGGGTTTGGGCCTTCAGTGGGTTCTGTACATTCCCACCAGCTTCCTGGATGTGGAGAGTGCGGGGTGGGACCAGGGCAAGCATTGTGCAGTTTCAAAGCTGTGCAGATCCATCCTGGTTTGGAAATGGAAGACCTTCAGGGTGGGTGTCAGAGGCCCCAATTACTCTCGGAAACAGTAAACTTTTGTCCAGAATGCCTGAGTGTGTGGTACCAAGGACCAGTTAAGAGCTTGCTCTTTTGGGCCCACTCTGGATGCAGTTTAGCTAAGTTCACAATGCTGAGGCCCTGAAATGAACCCCAGGTTCTGCCTCCTGGAAAGGGGAGAGTAGGCATTAGCTAGAACATAAATTGGAAGTAGAATATCTTAAGCATCCCAAACAATATCTACACTGACATTTTAAAATCTGCCATAAGTCTGATGTACAATTATATTTATTAACACATATCAGTCTATTATCTACTATATATAATAGATTACTTTATTATATATATATATATATATATATTGTACATATATTGTGTTTTTTTTCCAGGGTCTTACCAACTTAGAACTTACTAGGAAGACCAGGCTGGCCTTAAACATACAGACATCTACCCACCTCTGCTTACCAAATGCTGAGATTAAAGGCTTGGGCCACCAGACCTGGTTTATTATTATATTTATTAACCATGTTAAGAAACATTGTTGAGCTGGGTGGCACCCACCTTTAATCACTGCACTCAGGAGGCAGAGGCAGGCGGATCTCTGTGAGTTTGAGGCCAGCCTGGTCTACAGAGTAAGATCCAGGACAGGCACCAAAGCTACACAGAGAAACCCTGTCTCGAAAAACCGAGAGAGAGAGAGAGAGAGAGAGAGAGAGAGAGAGAGAGAGAGAGAGAGAAACATTGTTGAACTGGGCATGTAGTTCAGTTGGCAGAATACTTGTCTAACCTGAGTGAGGCCCTGGGTTCTACCCCCCAGCACTGCATTTTCTAGGCATGGTGACAAATGCTTATAATCTTAGCATTCACAAGAGTCAAGAGGACTGGAAGTTCAAGGTCATTCTCAGCTGTATAGCTAGTTCAAGGTCTCCAAATTAAAAAAAAAAAGTCACTTCATGAGTCATTTCTTTAGTTTAGGATTTCTCAAAGTATGATTTAGACAACCCCAGCCTTAGGCATGGGCAGCTAGAAAGAGGAGAGAGGAGGAGAAAGGCGGAGAGAGGAGGAGAGAAGAGGAGAGAGGAGAAAGGAGAGAGGAGGAGAGAGGAGAGAAGAGAGAGGAGAGAAGAGGAGAGAGGAGAGAAGAGGAGAGAGGAGAGGAGAGAGGAGAGAGGAGAGGAGAGAGGAGAGAAGAGGAGAGAGGAGAGAAGAGGAGAGAGGAGAGGAGAGAAGAGGAGAGGAGAGAGGAGGAGAGAGGAGAGAAGAGAGAAGAGGAAAGAAGAGAGAAGAGGAGAGAGGAGAGAAGAGGAGCGAGGAGAGAGGAGGAGAGAGGAGAGAAGAGGAGCGAGGAGAGAGGAGGAGAGAGGAGAGAAGAGGAGAGAGGAGAGAAAAGGAGAGAGGAGAGAAGAGGAGCGAGGAGAGAGGAGGAAAGAGGAGAGAGGAGAGAGGTTTGGCTGGTTAAGCTTTCAGGTTTCTAGCAGCACAGTTCAGCTGAGAGCCATTTGGATATGAGGACACAGAGGCTTCCAATCTGAGGAAACAAGATCAGCTGAGAAGTTGGGCAGGTGAGGTTAGCTGTGGCTTGTTCTGTCTCTCTGACCATCCAGCATTTCACCCCAATAACTGCCCCCGTGTTTGATTTTATTAATATGACTCACTAAGATTTCTGCTACAAAGGGGAAACTGTAGTCAGGATGTAATATATGAGGGAAGAATAAATTCAAAGAACAGTAGCCCTGGCCAATTAAGATATATGCCTATTGTTTTCCTTTCTTTGCTTATTTAGCTCTGTGCTATGTGCAACTAATCAATAGTATAATTATCTAACGTCCCATATATTATAATTGTTTGTTGAATACTATTTCTGTGCCAACTAGCACTCATATATACACAAATATGAGCTCTTGTATTGGATGTTCTAGGTTTTAACTGAACTTATTTTTGTTATTAATGATAGACCTTGAAGGCAATTACATACCTTTTATATTTCTCAGCATTATTTCATGAGGATAAGAAAGATATATCTGATATGATTTGCTATGAGTTGCAAGTAGTCTGAATTTCCCACACATATCTGTGGTAGAAGGTTTACTGCCACTGGACAAGAAAGTGCCCTTGCATCAACTACTGAGAGTATACTATCCAAAATGGACAAGAAGGACACAAAACAAAGGACTGCCAATCCTTGCCAAAACAAGGTATGAAGGCTCTTTAGAAAATCCTGCTTCACAGATGAATCTTTCAGATATGCTACGCCTGTAGGCTGAAGATAATGCCCCAACATTGCAGCGAAACCTCAGGTGACTGTCCAGGCAGCCAGATGTTTCTGTCATTTTTTCAAATTTGTTGGAAGTTGCTTGTTTGCAATTCCTCCTTACTCAGTTAACATTATTTCCTTCTCAGGTCTCTGAGAGAGTTGAAGATTAGCTATTTATAGTTTTCCTTGCTAAGAAATTCAGAAAAGAAATTAACTAAAGAGGTGTAAAATGTATAAATTGGAAAGACGTAAGTTTTTGGTTGATAATACAAGTTAGGATAGAAAGTGAATTAGCAACATTTTGGACTTACCAAAATAGGATAGATAATGGAATATTTTTTCTGAATTTGTCAAATGCAAATGGACTAGACATTGTTGATATATTTATTGCCTGTATATATTGTATATAGTTATTGTACTGTTTGTATATAGTTTTTCTTATATTAGTTATTTTTTTTATTTTAGACACAAAAGGGGAAATATGGTGATATTTTCTTTGTGCACCCCAATAAAGCTTATCTGAGGATCAGAGGGAAAAGCCAGCCACTTGTAGCTGTAGTTTTCTCCAGTCCTGTCAGGCCCGCAGCCACTCAGACCCAAGTAAACACACAGAGACTTATATTACTTATAAACTATATGGCTGTGGCAGGCTTCTTGCTATCTAGTTCTCATATCTTAAATTAACCCATTTCTTTAATTCTATACCTTGCCACTTAGCTCATGGCTTACAAGTACTTTACATCTTCCTTTTCATGGCGGCAGCTGGCAGCATCTCCTGACTCAGCCTTCTACTTCCCAGAATTCTCTTCTTTGCTTGTTCTGCCTATACTATACTTCCTGATTGGCTACTGGCCAATCAGCATTTTATTTATCAACCAAATCAGAACAACACATTCACAGCATACAGAGTGATCGATATCCACAACAGCCACTATAGTAAACATAGAGGTCAGGCAATGGTAGTGCACACCTTTAATCTTATCACTCAGGAAGCAGAGATTGGTCTGGATCTCTGTGAGTTCAAGACCACACTGGGAACAGAGCCAGGCGTGGTGGCTCATGCTTTAAATTTCAACACTAGTTAACCATAAAGTTCTGAAGGTCTGTACAGATAGACAGGAAGTAATGTAGATGGGTGGAGAGAGAAAATGAGATGGCAGAACAGAAAGACATGTAGGCTTGGGAATACAGAAAATAGGTCTCTTTGGAAACTGAGGTGTAGCAGGAATCTTAGAGAGTCTTATTAATAAAATCAAACCTGAGGCCAGTTATTTGGGTGAACTGGAAGATCAGAGAACCAGAACAAGCCATAGCTAACCTCACCTGGCCAACTTCTCAGCTGATCTTGTTTCCTCAGACTGGAAGCCTCTGTGTCCTCATATCTGAATGGCTCTCAGCTGAACTGTGCTGCTCAAAACCTAAAAGCTTAACCAGCCAAACGCTTAACCAGCCAAATGCTTCTAGTTTCTGGTCCTCACACCTTATATACCTTTCTACTTTCTACCATCACTTCCTGAGATTAAAGGCATGAGTTACCATGCTTGGCTGTATCCTTGAACAGATGGATTTCTGCCTCTGGAATGCTAGGATTAAAGGCATGTGCTACCACTGCCTATCCTCATGTTTAATATTGTGGCTGTTTGTGCCTCTGACCCAAGATATGTTTATTAGGGTGCACAATATTTTGGGAACACAATACCACCACACTGAGGTATCAGTGAAGTGAGGTTGTCTGTGGCTTTTCCTATTCCTCTGACCTCTCAGGTTTTTACCCCAATAACTGGATCTAGGTTTTTTAATTAATAAGACCATTTAGCAATTTGTGTTACACACATATTCATATATGCTTACCACAAAGTAAGCATTAGGTAAATTTTAGATTTGACCACTAATCCTTATAAAGTTTTAATAAAACGTGTTTTCACTACTATGTCTTCACATATTCCATCCATGATAAGCAGTAAAGAAGATTGTCTAATGTGTAGCTCAGGCTGTCGTCAAATTCATGATCCTCCTTCTCCTGCTTCCTTCAGCAAATCCAACTGGCATGTGCCACCACAACTGGCTAATTATTATATTCTACTTTCAAGTGCAAAAATTATTTACAAGTGAAAGTAGACTATAAAAAGTTCTAGGAAAGAGAAAGAAAAATAATTCATTGTCAGATGGTAAAAGAAAAAAGAAAGAAAGTAATGTAACTGAGTTTATCTGTTAGAAAAATATACACAACTAATCTAACATACTCTCAACAGAATACTAAGCTTTACAAATATGTGACCAAACTCAAAATTCCCGTCTAAATTTTTATTTATGATAACCCAAGTTTTAAACTGAAAGTAAAATCAGTATTGTGGACTTATGAGATATGCAAGATTTGGGAAGCAGTCATATGATAACTGAGGCTTAAAAGATGAGAGGGAATAAATGTTTTCAAAAGCTTGATTACATTACACAGTCAAATATCACAAAATGATGTTTTAGTCAGTTATAGAAACTATATAGCCATTGTCTTCCAATATTTCATTAACACATTAATCAATTTTCATTTTTAAAGGCTACTCTATAAAGTTCACAATGATAAAATCACCTAAAAATTATTTATTTCTCAGAACATATGCCATCATTAAGCAACATATGAATATGTATAAAGTTTACATTATTTCAAGGCAGCCTATCAATGGGTGAAGAAAATAGACACACACATATACATACATACACACACACAAACACACACACACACACACGTGCATATATATATATATATATATACATATATATATATATATTTATAGAGGTTAAAAAGAAATAGTAACTCATTAAATATATGTCAAATGACCAGATGATTGCTGCGAAACTCAATATCACTCTTCTTATGGTTGATTGATATACCACCTTGTGGATAAACACAAAGACTCAGTATTCTTGAGGGATCAATTCCCTCTATAAAGTGAATGAAAGGTTTTACAAATTTCAACCCAATTTGCCATGGAAATTTTGAAATAGAAATGACAAGCTATTCTCACATTTACATGAAAACACAAATGGTCAATCAGAGTGAAAAGGTTTAAACAAAAACACAGCAAAGCTGAGGACCCCCTCTCTCTGAATTAAGACATGATGACAGTAGAAAGAGAGTAAGAGGCAAGAATCTTTGCCATAAAGATGGACAAGGCAATCAGCGGAAGGGCATGTAAAGTTAGGGATATGTGCCACCACAACTGGCTAATTATTATATTCTACTTTCAAGTGCAAAAATTATTTACAAGTGAAAGTAGACTATAAAAAGTTCTAGGAAAGAGAAAGAAAAATAATTCATTGTCAGATGGTAAAAGAAAAAAGAAATAAAGTGAATGAAAGGTACTGTGTACAGCAATGGACCTTCAACAGAGGTGACAAAATAATTTAATCAAAAGGAATAGTATAATTTAATCAAAAGGAATCGTATTTTATTCATAAAATGTACAACCTTGGAAGGACCACTAAAGTTTGTTCTTTAGATCTTGTGATAGTATTAAATAATGGAGGCTGACCACATGAAAGGAAAAATATTAGATCTTTCTAAAGTTCTGTAGTAAGTTTAAGAAAGAGAGAGAGAGACAGAGAGACAGAGAGAGAGAAAGAAAGAAAGAAAGAAAGGAAATAAAGAAAGAAAGAAAGAAAGAAAGAAAGAAAGAAAGAAAGAAAGAAAGAAAGAAAGAAAGAAAGAAAGAAAGGAAGGAAGGAAGGAAGAAAGGAAGGAAGAAAGGAAGGAAGGAAGGAAATGTCCGTGCCTGTCAACAGCTGATGGACATCAACACCTATTACGTTAAAGTGCTGTGGAAGCTGGCTAGGCTGTCACCCTGTCCTGAGAAGAAAACTCCCTACAGAGAAAAGTGTCTTCAGCACATGAAGTCTAGTTAAAGATGGTTATTGTTGAGCAGAACAATTCTGACTGCTGGAAGAAAATTATTCTTTCTAAGGGAAAAGTGAGTTCTATGCTTTATGAAAAAACAATAATATATATTACTCATATATTTTATCATGTGTTATTTTACCTGCAACAGAATACTTTCTAATTTCTGAAAGTCTTGTTCTAATTCATTGCTTAAAAAGTATTTTTAATTTATGCTTTATGTCTTTGTGATACAGGTAATTGGAAATTGTGCATTTTAAATACATTTTATAACTAGGAGATTTATATCTAAAAAACTAATGGATATAGGGTTTTTTTTTTTGCATTTATACATTTTGCCCATTCTTTTAGGGAGGATTGTATACAGAATAAAAGAAAGATTTCAAAAAATAAACATAACATTCTTGAACTTGGGTGTCATTTATTCCTGGTACTACTTGGTGACAAGAAAGTTTCCACTGTGGCAAGCTAGACTGCAGAGGAAGGCTCCACTATGAAGGGTCCTGCCAGAGAAATTGGCTGGGAAACTCCATCCGTTACAAAGAGCCAGGCTCCCTGAGGATCCTTGCTTTTCCTTTTTCCTCTACAACCCTGGATCCGGTCATATCTTTATTTCATTTCTTCCTTTTGTCTCCTGTCTTTCTCTCTCTTTCCTTCTCTCTTTATTCTCTCCTCTTGTCAATCTTTCCTTCCTTTCTTTTCCGCTCTGTCTCTTCTTCCTTCCTACTGTCATCTCTTTATCTCACCTTTCCTTCCTTATTTTTAGTCTACAAGGTGGGTCCAAATTAAACAACTCCATTTCAGTAGTATGTTATGCCATCCTAGTCTTTTGAAGTTTCCAATGAAAAAAGAAAAAAAGACAGTGAATTTTTATAAAAATGGACATTGTGAAACGATCCATGGATTTTCCACACATGATTCTGAAGAAATCTTTTGGAGTGAAGTCATACCCCTACCAGACCTATAGACACAGAAGGTTTTGCATATAGCTTTTCAGAAGCTGCGTACACTCTCTAAAGCTACAAGTGACATTTCCTTCAATTATTGTTTCTTATAAACCAGAGACATCTCACAGTCTTGAATAATCTGCAGCATTTCAGAGACCAGGATGTAGGAATTTCACAAACAAGGAAATGTGTAAACCCGAGTCAATCAATCTGTCAGTACCATCTCTCAAGTATTAAATACCTGTGTCAACTTTAGATTTGACAAGACTTTGAACAGAAGCAAATGTGAAAGCAGGCTATGCTAATTAAGTTACTACTATGCTCTCTATGCTCTTTCAAATGATATCATATTATCCTTCATTTCCTGAATTTTAAAGGTATCTATGGAAGTGAAACATGAAGATCATTTCTGGGTTGAAGTAGATCTGATTTGATGACTCATGATTAAACTGAATTATGAGTCAGTTGGTTGACCTACTACCTACTAACTGAATGCTGGGAATGCTAACTAACTTAAGTGGACCTTTCTTGTAGTCTCAAAGATGAATTCAAGAGATCATTTAGAAATGAATCTCTCTCTCTCTCTCTCTCTCTCTCTCTCTCTCTCTCTCTCTCTCTCTCTCTCTCTCTAGCTCTCCTCATCCCTTTACTCCTCCCTCCTTCCCTAATTTTCTCTTTCTCCACCAATGGCTTTTTAATTCATTATAATGCATACTATACTTATTCCTACTTTTAAACTTTTCTATTCAGAATAATTTCAGACTAACAGTAAATTTGTAGAGATAGTTAAGTTCACGTATGCATCACTTATCTTCATCAAATTTGACCCATCAATTGCCACCGCATGGTCTTCATTACAACTAAAACTGTCTTTTCCTTTGCAGAGGAAACTATCTGGATTAGAGTTTTCGTCACTGATGTTCTTTCTGAGGTGAGGTATAATCCAGGAGCCACTGGATTTTTTATGCTGCCTTGTTCATCTGCATTCTTTATTTCTATCAGCCCTTGAGCACTTTTGAAGTATGCTGGTCAGTTAATTTTTGGAATCTGTCTTGATTTTTTCTCATGTTTTTCTTAATTTGAAATGAGATTTTTATTGGCAAGAGAATCAGAAGATTTTTCATGCTCTGTGCATGATGCTAAACAAGTGTGACTTGTGATGCTGTGTCCTGTGATGAAAACTGGAACCCTGACCACTCAGCCAAGGTGCTGTCTTCAGGGTTGCTCACATATTGAGTTGTTTTCCCTTTATAATTAGTTAGTATCTTGGGGAGCTTATTTGAGACAATACAGTATCGTATTTCCTCACACACATCACCATTTCTCCACTAACTTTAGCAATCAGAAGAAGAACTTATCTGATGTATGCTGTCCTCGTGGTAAGCTGATATTTCTCCCTCAACTGCTAGGCATTATAACTAGAAGCATTAAGTATTTTTTGTGTTTGAACATTAATTTTTATTTCTTCCATTTTAGTACTTAGGGGAGAGAATGCTCATAGCTGTACTATTTCATACCCTAAGAAGCAATATTAGGAAAATAGCAGTTGTTCAATATCCTTACAGGACTTGATATTACTAGTAGTAAATATGATTTTAACTATTCTTTCGAGTGTAATGTTATTCTACTTTGTCTGTATGTGTCTCCTATGTGTGTTAAATCTCTGTAACCATGACCACAATCAATATTTAAACCATTATACCTGCCCTAATCAACACTACTTAACACTTAACACTTGGTCACTCACCACTGAACCATCCACACATTATATTTTCATTTTTAAAGAATATAATATGTGTGTGTGCACACACACACACACATTATATATTTTAAGACTATCTGCTTTCACTCATCAGTACACTTCTGAGATGGTCACACACACGTAGAAGCCCATGCTATTAATATATTAAAGTTGTATATAAAATCATATATATGGATAACATTACATGTGTTTAAAGTTAATTTCTTTTCATTAGTTGGTAATGTGTCATTGTAATACTGCAAGAATTTTCTATCTATCAAGCAATTAAGAGACACTTGAGTCATTTCCTCAGTAGGTTTTGATTTGTAATCACTAATGATGATGCTGAGAATCTTTCATTCATGCTTATTTTTCACTTTTAAAGTTTCAAGTTCTGCTCTTCCGGTACCCTTTAAAATTTGCTCAGTTGCGTTCTTCCTGCTGAGGACCTCACATACTCTACATACCTGTGACTTTTAAAAATAAGTTCAGTTATTATGCACATTTAAACCAACGATGGACCACATATGGAGCAGTGATGAGACTGCAATGGATCTACAGAATTCTTATCTCGTAACTTCACTGTCATTTTAATGACACAATGCAATTCAGTACTAAAGTATCTACTGTAGAAGGCTTTCCTTTCACAAATAAGGCCCTGGGTTTAATGCCTAGTAAAGACAAAGTGGAGGCACAAGAAAGGCATTATCATCATATAAATATCTATTCCATAATAATATGTAATGAATGCCAGCAAAACCAAAGGGGGGAATGTGATAAAGATTTTATTTATTGAACTAAAAATATACAGGACTATGTAGTACATAACTGTGTGTATATATATATATATGTGTGTGTGTGTGTGTGTGTGTGTGTGTGTGTGTATTTGTGTGTATATATATATATATATATATATATATGGTATGAAATAAATTATTGAAATGTGTTCATATGTCAATTCAGCCACATAGAAAATGAATACATAACTGAAGTATGAAGGATGAGTGATTAAAGCAATCACCACCCAGTATGAGGACCAGAATTCAGATCCCCATAACTCCCCTAAATGCTGGGTAGATGTTGATACTTAGAAGGCTAAGACTTATCTTAGACTTAAGATACTTAAGGCTAAGACTTAAAACTCAAAGAATTAATCAATATAATTTGCCATATAACAGTCTAAAAAGAAAAGCTATAGCATCGTCTCAAAATACACATTAAAAGTGTTCGATAAATTAATTTCTCTTTATGATAAAAATACTCATCAGTTTTAGAATAAGTTTTGTCTAACTAATATCTTTCAGAATTCATCAGGCAATCACAGTAGCTGGTATCCCATTTATTAGAGTAGACCACAATCTTCTGCTTTTTAGTTTGGGATGTCATGACTTTCAGTAACCCTGTTGAAATAATTTGAAAAGCAAGGGCAGTAAAATACATATGACAAAGAAATAAAGAACATTTTAATTTTTAAAAAGTAATAGAATTACCTTTGTTTTCAGATGACATAGTTGTCTATATTTCTATTGCCAATAATTCTATAAAACATACCTTGGAATTATGAATGATTTTAAAATGTATGCAAGAAACATGTTAGTACACAAAGTAACTGGATTTTTATGCACAGATTCTGAATTAAAAATGAATATATCTGTCCTTTTACAATACCACCAAAATTAGTGACTATAAATTTTGGAAAACATGCAAATTATTTATCTCAGAAAATAAGTTGGAGAGTGATAGACGATGACACACAATGTAGATTCTAAGTCCCCATATGTGCCCAAGCATGTCCCTGCACACACACGTACATATACACATAGGTCAACCGCACACAGAGATACATACACAAAATTTTGTTTTGTATTCTTATTTTAATGAAGTAATGAGGTTTCCAGTCCTGAGTTGAAAACAATACACACAGATCTAGAAGCAATGTGAATATATGAATAGTCTGACAGCAGAAGAATGAAAGAACAGGAGGTAAACTGAAAATTCACATTTATGTCTGACCTCTCCAACTTGAAAAGTTTTGCTATAATATTTGAATGTGTTTTCATCTCTTCATCAAATTTATATGTGTAATACATGGTATTTGATTAAGTCATAGTAGAATTTCTTTAGCTATCTCTGTCGAAAGCTGAAGCCTCACAAAGAACACGGAGAAGATCACTAGAGTAGGAAATTCTAGCCATCAACACAAGGAGAATTTTATTTGGATCATAAAAAAAGAAGAAAACAGACAATAGTGAGGGCTACTTTCAATGTAAGACTCTTGGCACAGAATCATTGTAGCAAAATGTGTCTATCATAAAACAAAGGACCTCAGGAGGACCCTTTTGTTTGTGAGAGTGTCCAGGTCTTAATACCTACTCCAGGGTACACTATTTTCAAAACAATCACAGCCCTAAAGGTAAATACCAGTATGATAGACACAAATAGTGTTTGTATTTTCATCATTTTAAAAGAGAAGCAAAATATTCTTTTTGCAAAGAAACATGATCAAGTAGATATTTAATTGATAGCTATTATAGGCAAAATGCTGAGAGGAACAGAGGACTATGAAATAAATATGTATTTCACTCATTAAACAGTATCTATTCAGCTGCTAATGAGTGTCCATATTTCTCAAAGAAAACAAGCAAAAACCACTATGAAAAGAATGATTGATGTTAGAAAAATATGAAATCATCTCTAAAAAAAAGTCATGTTATCATTTGAACCTGGAGGGTTTTCCAAAGTCTCGTGTGGAAAAGGTGTGCTTGCAAGCCTGTTGAGAACTATTAGTTGGTGGAAACCACGAGAAGTGGAGTCTGGTAAAACGATGAGACCTCACTGCGGGCACATTGTAGAACAGTCTATTTTCTCTCTCTGCTCCTGGTTACTGGCCACCACAAGCTATGCATTTGTACTCCACCATGTTCTCTACACTCTGGTATTCTGTCAGTACAGATCCTAAATGATGGGGAAAGCTACTGTGGAATGAAGCAATGAAGTCATTAAATTATACCAGTGGCTTTCCTTGTTTCTCAGCTTACAGATACTGTACTGTGAACTTTCCTGGTCTTCATAATCAATATGCCAAGCCTCATGTCATGTATCATCACAGAACCTATGTGAGCATTTACTTGGGAGAACCAAGATTGCTACCATATTATATAGGGCCTTAAATACTATGTCAAATGATTTTGCATCTAATGTAATTGTCATGGGAAATCTCTGCAGGCCGTAAATTACCACATTCTTCCTAGATATCTGAATGAAACCAAAGTGTTATTACATGAGTATATAATTTCAAACATCAATTGACCTCTGTTTTACTTCAATTTCAGAATTCTACTGGGAAATAGAAAGTTTAACTCTTTGGAAGCCATGAATTTAAGAAAAAGAAAATGAATCCCTAATTATTAATGTGTTAATTATGAAATATCTTTTCTTTTTTTCCTTTCTTAAGCAAGAAAGATTAATGTATGAATACAAAATGCAACATTTTTGTGTGGAAAGCAATATCCCATACATGCTGCTAGTTATGTGGTTGAGCTATTTAGACTATTTATCATCTTGAAAGAAACTAAAATGACTCTGTCAGATATTGTAGAATGTACACAGATCGACACAATGCCCAGCCCCTGCACCATGATGAACAGCAATGTATTTGGGCATTTAATATTTATATTTGCTCCAACTTATTCACTCATTTTTCACTGTCAGTGCCTGTAGAGATGAAAGAAATTAGTTTCATTATTGATGATTTTTAAATACAGACAGGCTTGGGGAGGGACTGAATCAGACAGATGCATGAGCTCCAGAATGAATGTTACATCCATCCAAGACCTTTTAAAAAAAAGCTAATTAGAATGGTGCTAAGGATAATGTACTTAAAATTCACTTTCTTTAACCAGCCATTTTCAGGCACACATTAGTATCAAATTTCTCTTAACTAAAGAAGTCACCCCAGAAAAACTAAACTCAGGAATCTGACACTATCTTTGTCTTTAACTCAAACATATACAATGACAGCTTGAATGACCGTTTTCTTTTATATGAAATCCCTAGGCCCTCTATATGTGACTAAACTTGCTTCTGTAACACGGTATTTAATTAATCTATAGAGCTTTATTGAGAGGCAAGAAACTTCAACAGTGTGGGTAAATCTTGTGTTTCTGAGCACCTATCCAATAATTCCTATCACTGACAAACTCAGGAGACCCTTGGCCTGCGCTATCTTTGTGGCCATTGCTTGGATGAATTAAAATGGGGGAGCAAAAGTTCAAGCTTAAAAATTTCCCTTGAAAAGACTAAGTTCTAGTCTTTTCACTGATACATAATAAAGGAATAATTCAAAGGAATTCCTAGCAATGCTAATCAACTTCCTGAAAATCATCAGAACAAGACAGTCCAGTGCCCTACATTTATTATTCTGGCATTTGTGCAGCCTAATCCTAAAAGCAAATGGTTTGGCATTTCCTTCACTAAAAGATCTTTTTGTCCATTTCCATGAAACATACATTAGATTGTTTTGGAAGCCTCTGCTAATGCCTTGCCCTTTTAGACTTTTGCATGTAGAGATAATGACTTGGAGTAGGCTGAACATTTCATCTCTGCTTCCAGCTCTAGTATGGTCAGGCTATTGAATGACCCAGGCTGATAAAACATACTGCTTTCTCTTTATTCTCTTTCTACTTGGGAAGTGAAATCTCATTAGCTAACTGACTAGAAAACCTTAGTTGGTTAACTGAAATACAATCCATCAGTTAAGAAACTTCATCACTGTTTTATCATTATAAACTGGGGAGCAGACAAGGAGGTCCAGACCAATTCCAGGTGCCTTTCAACGGTGGACTTATTTAGCCCTGAATAAATGCTATCTCTAGAAAGTAAATCTAAATTAATTATAAGTTCTCTCTGAATGCTTTCTCAAAGTGTTACCAACCTACAGAGCTAAGTGTGATGGAGTAGAGTCTCAAACTATTTATTACTTTTATGTTAAAAAAGTGAAAAAATTATAATTAAAGTGAAACCCTCTTACTTTAAATACTGGTAAATTCTGGGTAATATTGTAAAGTCTAATACTACCTTATAAACACTCATAATGTTATGATGTTGTCTACATTGCTACTCACTCAGCTTAATCTGTGTGTGTATGTGTATGTGTGCGTGCGCGCACACACATACACATACACACACACACACACACACACACACACACACACACAGAGAGAGAGAGAGAGAGAGAGAGAGAGAGAGAGAGAGAGAGAGAGAGAAGGATAATTGAATGCATATATACATCTGCATATAGGTATCCTATGCTAGCATAAGTGGAGGACATCGAAGTATCTGTGTTCAAACAAAAAAAGCACAAAAAAATAGACATCATTAAATATTAAGGTACCAAGAGCTCTAATAGCTATTAGTAAATGTCTATACATATATAATTGTAAAATACTGGTATGTTTAAGACCTTAAAGATTTGCCTTATATTTCCACTAAAGGCATTAATATTAATATATAATTTTTAATGTTCTTTTATTTTAGAAATTGCACCTAGTTTCATATATAATATATTGCAATGAAGAATATCCAAACTCTTCCTAATGTTTGTGTATTGTACCTCTCACAAGGAAGTGCTTTGAGCACAAATGCCTAATTTTTATTTGTGGGGAAGCCATACAATAAAACTCCCTTTTTGTTTATTTTTCTTCATCCTTCACAGAGTGATGAGGAGTGCAATTTTCAGCCTTAGCAATGATCAATTTTACAATTGATTTTAGAATTTTACAATCAATTTTATTTCCAGTGTCAAATCAGGCTAAGAAAAGCCAGGCATGAGGTTGCTGTTTAATGTCAATTCTTGTGCATGGTGAACATTGCCTTTGGCAAATTTCTTTAGTTGACTGCTTTTTCGTAGGGCTCAGTGTTCATTTCTGCTGGTTATTCATCTTTCTTCTCCAAGACAAAGTGGAACAGTAATGTGTGTGTGTGTGTGCGTGTGTGTGTGTGTGTGTGTGTGTGTGTGTGTGTGTGTATACCCTCCCCCCTTCTCTGTATGTATTAGAAAGATATCTCTTCTTGGAAAAATCCCAAAACATTCTTTCCATTCTTTCTTCTTGTCAAAAACCATCCTTCTAGTATCTCCAGAAAATGCCTATTTCACCTAAAAATCCTCCCTTACCTGGATAATGACGGGAATGGCACTCTACCTTACAGAGAAGTGCAGGTTTTCTATTTTGTCAATCATAAAAAAAAGACCTTTTTCTTTTGTTCTTTCCCATCACTATTGAAAGAGTTTATCATGGATCTTTAAATTTGCATAGCAAAACAATGGATACCAAGCAATCACCACATTTGCATTACCTAGCCAATAGAATCATAACAGAGGCCAAAAGTATGGCCAATCTTGGCCTCTGTCACACTGTCCCACTGCTTAGACTCTGCTAATTTTACGTTCTCGTCTCTGAAAATCTGCTTTCCCTTTTCACACTAGTTCTTCAATGGTTGTTTTCCTTCACTTTGGATGTCTCATGAAAGAATGCTATGTTCAGCTGTGTGCAGGCGCATTGATTTTATTTTCATTGCCATAACACTACTCTCACTTTTAAGTTACTTATGCTTTTCTTTTATAAACCCTGCCAGGCCTGGGATCTTGTTTAGTTTGTTTATCACTGTTCTAGTTTCAGCTGTCATCTTGATACAGCCTCATGTCATGTGAGGGAGTCTCATTTGAGGGACTGCCTGAATCATATTACTCTGGGGCCATGGCTGTGAGGGACTGCTTGATTGATAATTGATGTGTGAGGAACCAGCTTACTGCTGGTGGTGCCATCTGTGGGCAGTTGATCCTGGGTGTATAAGAAAGCTAACTGCATGAGAGCCAGAGGGCAAGCCAATAAGAAGCTTTCCTCCATGGTTTCTGTTCCAGTTTCTGCCCCTGAAGTACCTCAGTAATGATCTGTGACTGGGAAGTGTAAGCTAAAATAAACCTTTGCCCTCCCTAGTTGCTTTTTGGTCATGGTATTTATCACAACAATGGAAAAGCAAATTAGAACAATCACTTAGCCAGTTATTGGGCACTGAATACGTACATGATGTAGAAAAAACAAATGACCAGCAAATCTAACATACCCAACACTGCATGCACTGATAAATACTAGAATTGTATCAGATTTAAAATAACAGGTACGAAGAAATCTAGTACCACAAAGGGTACACGATATGCAACTTATCCCAAATAGTTAAAAATATAACAAATATGGGAGATGACTGTTACAAGCACTTACTGTTCTCTGCAGAGTACTAGGATTTGCATCCCAGTACCCACTTAGAAGTTCAAAACCATCTGCAACTCCAGTTTCACATGTGACACTCTCTTCTGTCTTCTGCAGACATCAGACAGATTTGTGGTGCACATACATGCATGCAGGCAAAACACTCATTCATACACAGAAAATATTAATTAATTAATAGGTAATAAATGTACAGAGAAATACAAAAAAATGACAAAGGCTTAATACTTGATGAACTCTTAAAACATCTTGCAACATTTTCTGTAAGTTTCAAATTTTCTCACTTAAGATTTTAAATTTAAAGTTCTAAAGGAATGCAAAATGCTATATTAAATTTTGTTTATGCCATAATCATAATTTAATTCTTAGAAAATACTACTCCATGTATTTATGTTCATATGTGTGCACATGAAATGTCATCTCTAGAATGAATTTCAATTATTATAGCATTCCATCACATAATATATACAGATTATTTAATGCTGTGGGATCCTGTATACTGTGAGTATGTGTTGCTCTCATTGGTTGATAATAAAGCAGTTTGGCCAATGCTAGGCAAAATAAGGTTAGGTGATACAATCAAGCTGAAGACAGAGATGAAGAGCAGAGTCAGGGCAGACGCGAACCAGCTGCCCAAGGAACAAAATGCCAGAGAACCGGTAAGCCACAGACCACGTGGCAATAAATAGATTATTAGAAATGGGTTAGTTTAAATGTAGGCTAGATAGTAATAAGCCTGAGCCATTGGCTAAGCATTTATAATTAACATAAACTTTTGAGTAATTATTTGGAAGCAGCTGCAAGATGGGGCGGGACAGAGAAACTTCATTTACAATATAAAAAAATCATTGATTTATATTCAAGTGAGATATATATATATATATATATATATATATCTTAAAATTAGACAAAAATAAAATTGTTTGAAGCAATTTGACATTATATGATTTCCATGAATATGTTAGACAATTTTTATGGGACTGATATAAAGAGGTAATTCAAGCTCTGATATTTATCTATTAATGAAATACATTTGTTAACCTATCAGATACTGAGTTCCATAAAACTGTCAGTCGTCTTTATAGCTCTTGTATAACCTACACAGGGTCAGATGGAAACGATCACAAAGTAAAAACATTAGTGTTGCCAAAGATATCAGGCTAGAATCTACATAATACACTGAACAGAGAAGTAGACAGAATCTGCAGCTTGGAATACTGCATGTGTTTCTTCTCTCAAAAAGCATTAATAGAATAATTCTAGAAGACAACTAAAAACCTCCTATATAATATGAAAAATCATCACTTACCTGTGCAAATGACAATTTCCAGGTATCATGTAGCTGATGCTAGAAAAGTTAGTCTTTGTGATGCTGTCCCACGGAACACTGTATTTTAGTGGCTCAGTTATTGTGACATTCAACTAGACTAGAAAACAAATCTGTAGGTTGTTAATTGTGTAAGAGTCAGTACATGGCCATTATTTATTTATGATTTCTTTTCAGCATCAGTCAGTTACTTCCTGTATATCCATATGCACAGGTTTACTTTCTGTACCGATGCATGTTTATCACTTCTTTCTCTCCTATGGTTTGTCAAATTATAGTCAGTCTGGGAAGATGAAAGTGTTTGGGCTATAAACCTCAGTTCAAATCTGAAGCACTCGTGTAAAAATCTTGGTATGGCCACATAAGTGCCTGTAGGTAGGGTTGGAGATAATAGGATTGATGGGGTTTGCTGACTTCCAACCAAATTCCTGGCACAGTTAGAAATGCTGTCTTAAAGGAACAAGGCAGAGGAAGCTAGAATAGGACATTCGTTTGTTTCTTGCATTGGCTTCCTAGAGTACATGGACAAATATATGTACCACACACACACACACAGACACACAGACAGACAGACACACACACACATACACACACACACACACACACACACACACACACCACAGGCACACACACACAGGTCCAAAAACCTGTGCACACACATATGCACAGAGTATACATATCATATACACCCTATACATACACACACTACATATACTACATACCCCACATACAAACACACATGTGTTCACATACCACACACATACCACAGAAGCACACACACAAAAACAGGCCCACATACATGTGCACACACACATGCACACACAAAAAAAAGTATATAGATTTTCTTAGATTTAAAAAAAAATTGTAACTTTGTGGTTTTAGTCATTGTCATAGAAATAGTATGCTTTTTCCATAAATGCAGCATTTAATGTTTTTGATGAAAATTCTATAATTGATTGGATTATCTATTTACATAGAACATGAGAGTACATTAACATGAAGCTGGGTAATTATACATGTTCTTTTAAAATCCCTGTTTTTTTTTTTTTTAAGCCAGGGTTTTGTGCAGCTTTGGTGTCTGTCCTGGATCTTGCTCTGTAGACCAGGCTGGCCTCAAACTCAGAGAGATCCACCTGGCTCTGCCTCCCAAGTGCTAGGATTAAAGGCGTGCACCACCACCATCCAGTGTTTTTTAATATTTTAAATGCATTCTAATATAATGAATTTGGGAGTCCTAATCCATCCCTTTCAGGCCAAAGTCACACCTTTTCCACTGTCTCCATACTGACATGCTCCCATCCCATCAGTCTCTACAGTCACACCTTCATCCCTGTGCTCACACTGCATGTGCTCTCTTCCCATCAGCCTCTTCAGTCACACCTTCATCCCCGTGCTCACACTGCATGTGCTCCTTTCCCATCAGCCTCTTCAGTCACACCTTTATCTCGGTGTTCACACTGCAGTGCTTCCTTCCCAACAGTCTCTACAGTCACACCTTTATCTCCGTGCTCATGCTGCATGTGCTCCCTCCCATGAGTCTCCTTTTAGTTGTCAGGCCCACTGTCAAAACAGCACTGCTTTGTGCTCCAGGAAAGATCATTTAGTTTTATTTTAAAATTGACTCTTTATATATGCCAAGGAGAAGCTGTTAAGTGCTGCATCAAAGGGAAAAGCAGAAAGTTCTCAATTTGAAAAGAAAAGAAAAAAATAGATCAATTTGTTAGGCTCTATAGTAAGAATGAATTTTCTGTTCCTGAAATTGTGAAGAAGGGTAAGAAATTCAGGCTAGTCTGTCACACCTCAATCAGTGACACTTCCAACCACAAATGGCCAGCCATGAAGACTTGCATGCAAGTAACATTATACAGGCTGAACAGGTTATATTTAGAAATAGATATGTATATACATATACATATATGCATGCAATAACAGTGAAAAATGAGGCTATGGATTTGAGGGTGAGAAAGGACGGGTATTAGGAGGGTATGGAGGGAGAAAGGGGAAGGGAGAAATGAAAATAAATCACATTCTCAAGAAATTTGTTAGTGCTTTCATTTAAAAATAAAAGATGGAAAACACGCTGAATTACAGGTTTGGTAGTATTCATGGTTTCAACATGCACTGGGGTGGTTTGAAAGAAAATGGTCCCCAGAAGGAAAGGTACTATTAGGAGGTGTGGTCTTGTTGAAGGAAGTGTGTCACTGGGGAGGAGGGCTTTGAGGTCTCATATCTGCTCAAGTTATGCCCAGTGAGACAGGTCTCATCTTGTTGCCTGCAAAATATAGAACTCTGAGTTCCTTCTCCAGCACCATGTCAGCCTACACCTGCCATGTCCTACCATGACAATAATGGACTAGACCTCTGAAACTGTAAGCCACCCAATTACACCCAATTAAGTATTTCCCTTTATAAGAGTTGCCCTGGTCATGTTGTCTCTTCACAGCAATAGAAACCCTAACTAAGACATGCAGTGAGTCCTGGATTGTACCCAACTCATATAAAAAGGAACTCAATTACTGTAACGAGGAACATTGTAGTCTTTCTTTAGACTTACTTTTAAGTATGAAGAGTTGGCCTTGGTTTAGGTTTGTTCACAACTAGCTCTTAAAACCTAAATTAACAAATTTATATTAATATACATTTCACCACATGACTCATTACCTCTTCTCCATATAGTACATCCAACACACAAACTTTTAAAAGTAACACACATATTTGCATTATCACAAGTATGGAATGTATGGTGTGCACAAATCAGCTAAAGATAATTCTCTGCTCTATGTTTGAGCAGGTAAAAGACAACTGTAAACATTATAAGTCCATTTGGACTGTATAATCAAACTGTAATATAAATCTCCATCCCTGCCATATAAAAGGTTGGCAGGTAAAAATAAGTCAGGAGGACTCTGTAGCCAACAAGATTTATGTTTTCTCCCATCTCAGAGCTGTTTCCATGTAGATGGATCAGCATATATGTCACCTGTCTTGTAGTTTTTCTTGGTTTCTTCCTTCATGTCTGCAACCATGATTTTCAGGAGGTGTCCCCTGGTCAAATATGATCTTTATTAATTTTGAAGGAATCTATAGCTTTTTCTTTCCTGTGGAAATTAAGGCATAACCTTTTCCCCAATGCAACACATTTCCTGACTTCCATTCTGAAGCTAAGACAGCCTTAAAATACATAGGCTAATTTAATTCCACAGTTTTTTTTCCACAATCCAACGTCTCCTCAGGAGCTGCCATTTTTTTCATTATCATTTAAATTTCAAGTAAATGAAGCACTATATAGGGTCCTGTTATAATATTCTCCATCTTTATGTGACTTATTCTGTTATTACTTTACTCCCTCTTTAGAGACTTCACTTTATTTTTTTTTTCAAACTGTATTTTTTTCTATGACTGCCTCTACCCATTTTCTGTTCCTTGTTCACCATTTAAGAACATTTTCAAGCATACTGTACCTGTTCAGAGGTGATTTCAGGCTGGCCTTGGCTTTCTGTGTGCTGTGACTCTGGGAAAATGTTGTAAAGCCCTTCTGTGTGCCTGCAGGCTCCTTCTACTGCTCTGCTTAGCACATGGTGCTGGAGGCAGGCTCTGCCCTGCTCAAGTCTGTGAGAGTGGAGTATTACACCCATGGGCACAGGCTGGGAGTGTGTTTACCCTCCCCAGCTCTGAGAATTTGCTGAGCCAGACTGCAGCAGATGTTTCTACCTAGTCTCCACCAGAGTAGTGCATCAGCGGCACATAGGCCCTCTGTTTGGATATATGTTTCCAAGTTTGAGGCCAAATGTAATCTGAATTTCTTTTGACTGTCTGTTCACAAATAATGATACAGAAACTTCTTATTAAACATGAAAGCTTGGCCTTAGGGTTAGACTTTTTTTCCCAACTAGCCCTTAAAACTTTAATTAACCCGATTATATTATTATAAATTGTGTCACATGACTCATTACCTCTCCTCCATACTGTACATCTGACTTCCTCTGCATCTTTCTGGTGAATTTCCACTTCTCAGATTCTTCCCCCAATTTCCTTTCTCTCCCCAGAAGTCCTGCCTATTCTTTCCTGCCTGCCTATTGGCCATCCAGCTCTTTATTAAACCAAATAGAAGGTGCATTAGCCAGATGAGGTAAAATAGAAACATCTTCACCAAAATATTCTGTAACATTTTGCTTTATATTTTCATCCTCCAAACCCTCAAATAAATCCCTCAAAACTTATACTCTTCCTTATCTTCATATATTGTACCTTAACATTTTCTTTTCCTATAATGTGGATTAGAATCTAAGCACATATCATCATACTTTATTGTAACATCAAACATTTCTTTATTCTTATTTTATCAATTCCACTGTTCTTTTCTAAGAGGGAAGAGATGGGGAGGGGGCAGATATGGCATCATCTACAAATAAGCAACAAAAGGTTTAATTCACAAATTTTAAGTATGAATACCAAAGCTTTGGTGTTCTGAGGGTAAAACATCACATGGTCAGAGAGAGGAAAAGCTGGCCCGTGCTGTAAGGTTCACAAACTTCCTTGACTAAATGAGGGTCTTCACAGCGTAAGTCCCAGCATACACTGCCAGCGACTGTGATGTCATACACAGGTGATTTGCCTTGTGAGCAGATCATGAGCAGCTGTAGCAGCTTCTAATCTGGACATTGAAAGTAACCGTTGTTAGAGGTTATCAGAACACAGGTGTAAAAGGAAAGTCTCACAAGAAACAGGATCAGAAAGCATTTAGAACTGAGTGGGAAGTGAAGACACCTGTAATAGAAAGAAAGGACTCACTACGGAATGTCAGTTTACAAATGATTAAAAGTCAAGTCTTATGCATACACATTAACCTCAACCCTTTGCTCTTACTATAAATCCTTTTAATGGTGGAACTGGAGAGATGGTTCAGAGCACTGACTGCTCTTCCTGAGGACCCAGGTTTAATTTCTGGAACCCACATGACAGCTCACAAATCTGTAACCCAACTCTCCAGGGTCCTCTTCCAGTCTTCTGTTCTCCTCAAGCACTACATACATGTGGTGAACAGGCTTAAATTCAGATAAAACACAAAATAAAAAAAAATAAACTCCAAAAAGTAACAAAAATTCCATTAGTGGTAATAAAAGAGACCATTTTCACTATATCAATTAGACTTCTAAAAATAAATTGTCCTTCCTTATAACCTTTCATTCTACTGCTGTCTGAATCTTCTTTGAAATAAAATAGTACTGTGTGTACAGAAGTAAAAGGCAGTCAAGTTAAAGGGATCCTGATTATCAACTCATCCAAGCACCTCAAATTATAAAGGATTTAAAATTAAGTATGTGATAACTGTCACACATGTGGTAGGTGAGCAATATTTACTCATTCTGAAGGACACACTGTTCAGGGACTGAGTTTGAATTACAAGCAGTCATTTTTTCCCCATAGAGAGCTAAGAACTGAACTCTAGTCCTTTGGAAAAGCTACAAGTACTCTTAACTGCTGAGCCATCTCTTCAGCCCTAATAAAAATATTTATGTGTTCATAATGCCAAGGAGGGATATCTCCCATAAATTTCTGAGAGGTTGCCATAAATGATATAGTTGGTATTAAGATCCTTATTGCCCTCAAGTTCCTGAAAACAGGAAACATGGCCATATGGATTAAAGATTTCTGGAGAACCTTCAGAGTTACTATTTTAAAAGGATGAACATCAAAGAAATGACCTGTGTAACCTTGTACTGGAACACTATCATATGTAAACTGTAATAACATGGTTGATTTTTTACAACAGAACTGGTATGTAGAGGAAGTGTTTGGGAAGAGGCCCTTCTTGACTATAGACTCTTTCAAACACTGCTTTTCACACCATCATCAACAGGAAGAAATGTGGTAGGCACAGCAACATGTGGTCCAGTTCACTCTCTGGAGACAGCATCACTGCCACAGCTAGTGGCAAGACTGCTTGCAAACATCTTCCTGCTGTCAGTGTCAGGTAGAGAAAACCACCGCAACGTAGGTCAAGGCTAATGCCAGGGACTGAGAGGAGGAGGTCAGAAGACCAATTCAGAATAGCTGCTTGAGTCTGTTTTGGTTGTAAGCTTTTGACAGAGTGTGCAGTGCTGTGGATATTGCTCTGTATGCTGTAAATGTGTTGCTCTGATTGGTTAATAAATAAAGTGCTGATTGGCCAGTAGCCATACAGGAAGTAGAGGCAGGACAAAGAGAGAGGAGAATTCTGGGAACAGGAAGGCTGAGTCAGGAGTTGCCAGCCAGACACAGAGGAAGCAAGATGTAAAAGTACCAGTAAGCCACAAGTCACGTGGCAAGTTATAGATTAATAGAAATGGGTTAATTTAAGATATAAGAACTAGATAGCAAGAAGTCTGCCATGGCCATACAGCTATAAGTGATATAAGTCTCTGTGTGTTTACTTGGGTCTGAGCAGCTGCAGGAGCTAGGTGGACACAGGAAAACTCCAGCTACAGTGCAGTAAGTGTTCCCAGGTTCACCTTGCATCCCAAGCTCCCCTGCTCAGTCATAGTTCCTTTTCCAAGGGTTTCTCCAGATACAAATTCCAAAAGTTCAGGGTATCTGAATCCTGAAGTACATCTAGATACCAAGAAATTTCTGCTAACTAGGTAATGGGGAGTGGCATTTTTAAAAATGGTCCTGTAAATAACAGATGTGCCTCTTAACCTTTCTATAAAATATACACTAATGATATTATCTGTGAAAAGGAAGGGAGAAAATGCAGTAGGGCATTCTTGTGGGATGAATGAGGAAGTTAAAAACAAGGCAAGAAGGACATGCAATAATGATGCACCTGCATCAAGGCAGGCTGCAGTGGGATTTTTCAAATAGTGTATACAACGTAATGATTCAGATGGCACCTGACCCATGGGCCTATTTCATGTAGGATGCAGGAGAGTTAGAAAGAATATGGTAGATAATCTTCACTGCAAGCTAATGAAAGCATTTCTTATTTATCCAATGTTTAAGATTTGATATAACCTCTTCAAGTGTGTGTGTGTGTGTGTGTGTGTGTGTGTGTGTGTGTGTGTGTGCATATGTGTACTGGTATGCCTCAAAATCCACAGTTAATACTTAAATGCAAACAGACTGATTGGCAGCTTGTGAGATAAGCAAAAATTTGTGTATAGACACAAGCTTTGTCCCTAGTTATCAATCCTTCCTATATGATGTCTAATAAATACATAAACAAGTGAGAATACCTAAGCAATTGCTGATTAATATGGAGAAACATACAAAGGATAAGAAAAAAAAGCCAAATAAACACAGGCAATGTAAGACTCATTTTAGGAGCCAAGATTTAGAAGGAAGCCTATGCTAGTGTGGAACAGAGTTGGGAGTAGACACATTTCACATCCAGAGGATTTTAAACCAAGATTATGATGACTTTTAAGGCAAAGATAAAAACGCAAATGAGCATTAGATTAAATCCTAGGAGTGTGGTAAATGTGCCAAAAGATGCAGATGTCAATTTGGACAGGGATGATGATTAGTGTGACTAGGTAATTGAAAAGAGACAGAAAAGGCAGAAGCTGAAATCTCCTAAATTCCTACTCTCTGCCATGTTGTTATTTGATTCAATTAACTTAAATGACTGAGATATAACTGAATAAGTCACATGATGAGCTACAGCTCTTCTGAGAACATGCCACTTAGTAAGAAAAGTCAGTGTTTTGCTGACTGTAAATAAAGAGTTAAAAGGAGTGTGTAAATACTGTTTGATCCCAAGAACACAGCTTTCTGTTTTCGTAAGGAAGACTAATGGCCTAAAATGGAATTCTGCCTTACTTGTTAAACCAAAGAATGAGAAGACTGGGACCGTGGATTCCAATTTCGAGTAATGGTTCATCTCACATTAGGTGAGTCAATTAGGTTTGGCTTCTTTGACTATAAAAATGAAACAAATAATGCTCATTTACATTGCTGAAGTAATCTGATAAGAAACTCAAGCTCCATACTTATAAACATACTTAAAACTAGAAAGCTGTAAACTACATAAAAAATTTAAATGTGTTAGTTCTATAAAAAATATGTTGTTAATTCTATACTCTATTTTGTAGCTTATAATATAAAATGAGGTATGAATGTTTGAAAGTTCTCTTGATTTTATCAAATAAGATTATTATGATAAAGTTAAATTTTGTGAACATAAAAATTAATAAATGTATAATTAAATACTAGAATGGAAGGATTAGCTCAAAAAAAGTTGACAGTGGAACAAAAGAATGCAGGAGACTCTCACTTATACAGTAACTAAATTTGTCAAACAATTACTAAATTTCAGTGAGAAAGGAATGATATTTAACAACGGTGCTAAGAGTTAATTATAATTAAGTAAAATCCAGAGCAGTAAAACTTTATATAAACTTATACGTAGATAAATGCTTGCCCTATGGAGTAGTAGAGAATATCTTACCTAAGCCAAAAATAAGTCAGACTTATAAGAAAAATTGATGAACTGGACCATTTTAAATTTCAAATTTTTACTTGCCAAAAGATTTCATGTAGAGAGTAAAAAGTAAGTCATAGAATTTGTGGAAATATCTGTAATCTTGTGTTTGACAATGGCAACATGAACATACCTAACATCAGTGAAAAATACAGAAAATATGGCAGGAGAGTAGGTAAAGTGATTAAACATTTGTCTCAAGCACATGCAAAGAAAAGACAAGTTATATAAAGGGCTGCTGAATACATAACAGATAATCAACCCACTGGCCATCAGGTAACTGTGTATTAGAACTACCATCTAATAGTTATCAGATGACTAGAAATTTTTATTCCTTCTTTTATTTTTTAAAATTGTAGTATAACTATGTCATTCCCCCTTGCTATTTCCTCCCTCTGAACTCTCCCATACACTCCCCTTTACTATCTTTAAATTCATGGCAACTTTTATCACTGATTGTTTTTATACCCATACATTTATATACTTATATTTTCTTAAACACAATCTTCTCAGTCTGTATAACATTACTTGTATATATGCTTTTAGGTCTAACCATTTTGTATTGGATAAACAATTGGTGTGCTGTTCCCTGTAGATGACAGTGACCAAAATTGAAAAAAAAAAAAAGAAAAGAAACTTGGTATGGACTGAATTATCTATACCAACAATTCATATGGGGAATCTCAACTCCTGATGCCACACAATATGATTGTGTTTGGAAATAGAATTGTTAAATAAAGTCATTGGGTAGTCTCTGCTCTAATAGGACTGACAGCCATGTTGAAGAGGAGACAAGACACAATACAAAAAGAATACTGTACAGCCAGAAGAGCAGGCTAAAAGAAGAAACTCCTTTCAGCCTCGCACTATACTATTTCCTTGTTCAACTATATGATGACAGTAGTCAGTACTTGTTGGCAAGGTTCTTAGAAAATCTTCATCTTCATCCTGGCAGGAGCATACATTTGTATAACCACTAGAAAGCATGGCATTGTACCTAGTGATGCTGAAGGTACATCCTATAATGTCACTGCTAGTTTTATGAGTCAGAGGTCATGTACCGTGATATTCATGGTACTGCTAATTCCAAAGGTTAATACCTCAAATAACCAACAAGAGCAGAAAGGACAAGGGATTGGTAGTACACTGTGTATATGTTTGGAATAATAACATATGCAAAAAATTCATGAAGACATTTTACAGACAAGACACTGAGCAAAATATGACATGAAAGAACACATTTTATAAAATGCCTTTGTTAATAAATACAAGAAAAACACAATTAATCTTCACCAAAGACAATAAATACTGTTTCCTGGCAGGATAAAGAAGACAGTATAAGGAGGAGCATGGGGGAATCTCCATGTCAATGTTCTCATCTCTTCTACATCTTGATTTGGGTGATAGTGGCATGTACTTTGAAAAAAAATTAAGTAAGGAACAACATTATGATGCATGAGTTTTTTATTGATAATTATTTTTCACATAAACTTCATTCAAAATTCAGAGTGAAGCATTTCTAAAAATGTTTATGTCATTAGGAAGTTATTTTTTATTGTGATTGGTGTTGTTTTGCAGCTTTAAAATATGGTGCAAACATGTATTTTTTTCCTCAAAATATTCTAAACATGAAGCGTTTAAAATTCAAATCTAAAGACTGCCTGTGGCCTTGTCAGACAGTCCATTCCTTCTCAGCTGTGACCTCAGAACATATTCACTTTTGCTCACATTGGTCTTCCTGGTGCACAGTAACACTTCCTCAAGTGACTTCATGGCTTCCTTCCTTGCTAATACAATGTCTGAGTAGCTGAAGTTGGACTTTACAAGGAAGGTCTTCAGTGATGGACCTGACTGCCTAATATAATAATACTCTTTCATAAAATGTCAATCATTGTACTACTGCTTTAAGTGAAAATTTACCACTTTTTTTTAAAACTGGTTATTGTGTATCTCTTCAAAGCTAATATACAAGTTCATGAAACTACAGCTTCTACCTTTTTTTGTTCATGTGTTGTGGTGGAGATAAGTCACACTACATTATAAATTAGACTTGCTATCACTATGTAGCTCAGGTTGGTCATGAAATCCTCTTGTTTTAGCCTTCACGATACAGGAATTACAGGTGTGCTCTACCACACCAATTTTTGTTTTGCTTTTATATTCTCATCACCTAGAACAATACCTGAAATGTGTAAGCAATTGTTAAACATGTGATTGAAGGATTAATGGATAAGTTTCGTTGTGAGTATTAGACTATAATATAATATCTAAGATTTTTGTTCAAGTGCATAGTTATCAAATGGAAAAATATAGATTGATGAAAAGTATGAATAAAAAGAAATAGCATAAGACAACACATTAATGAATATTAAACAATTTGACCTAATGCTTAGCCATTTAACAGATCACAATAATCCCTACAACACAATGTGACAGAAAGGCACAGCCCAAGAGGGAGAAAATGTTCACTATTTATTTCTTCTCAAATTGGTTGTCTCCTGGAATGTCATTGCAAATTACATTACAATGCAGATTTTTCCACAAATAAAATTGTTTAAGCAATGAAATGTGAGGTCTAATTCTTGAGTTAATTTTTAATGTCTTCAGTGAGCTAATTCATGGTCTGAACTTCTTTCACTTTAAGCAGGAGGTTTCCCCACACATATATCTGCAAACATTCATTATCATTCAATACTATTTCTTTTCCATAGTTAAGAAAAGAAAATGGTTTGGGCTGTTCAGTAAAAAAACATACTTCCTGTTTTGTGTATTTTATCCTAAAAGTTCTTCTTAATACTTTTCAGGTGAATCATATATTTCATTTTAAACAACATTATGTATTAAATACTGATACAAACACAAATGTTGTACAAATTTGATAATAGAATTCCAATTCCCTTTGTCTTATAAGTCCCAGTAAAGCTCCCTGGGCTCAACACTTGCATCCTGAGTTACAGTCCATGTGTAATTCTCACTCACAGTTGGCTGATTTGTTTCTCCATTATGAAAACTCCAGCATAAGCACTCAGACTGTCCTTTTCCCCTTCACCAAAATTGGTCTATGACCTCCTGTAGAGTGTTCCTATTGAGCCACAGATAAACACAGCAGGTCACCTTCCATTGATTTATTATTTTATTAGAATTTGAAATCATTACCATGGAAGAGTGCCCACCAGGTTATCTTGTTAAATTAGGATCAAGATATAACTCAGGAAGACACACACACTTCTGGCTTCCAACTTGCTCAACTTTTGTCATTTTCATCTGTTTTCCTTCTTCTCCACTTACAACTGTAGCTCAAAAGTCAGGCTTCCTAAGTCTGCATCTCCTCACCTTACTCTACCCACTTAGACTTCGCTGCTTCCACCTTCAATTTTGACTGCTAGCAGCTTTTAACCTCATGGTAACTTTTTTTTCAGGTAAGTTAAAAATAGTCTAAGATATCTGAAAATTCTGTACTTCCATGTTATTATACTTTAAATCACAAGTCACTCAGATGGCCATGTGTCTGTCGTGTTCAAGTGCTCGTATAAGGTGGTCAGTATGTGGCTAGACCTCAGAGTGGCATCTTTACATGAAAATAATGGTCTCTGTCTTGTTCACAGGAGAGTCATAATGATTGACAGTATGTTTAGATGTGTGAATGAAAAATTTGTAGGTTTGAGTTTCGCCAACACAGCACTTGCCTATTATGTGTAAGGATCTGGGTTCAATCCATGGTTCTATGAATTAAAAATAAAAGAAATGTTTGTATGAGTCAGACCCTTAAACATCTTCAGTTAACACTGTCTCAAATGATCAAATGCCATATAATAAGCCTTTTACACACAAATATTCCATTTCCATGAATCAATCCAAACATAGGTTAAATTGTATTAGGGGAAAAATATTTACCTTGAAATTCCCATTGTCTCTTAAGCAATACACTATAATTAGTGTCCATATTTTCCATTTACATTGTATTAGGTTTTATGAGTACTGTGTGAATGATTTAAAGTATATGTGAGGATAGGTACACATTATATATGTAAATACCACATATATTGAGCATCCATAGTTGTTGTTGCTCATGGGATCTTAGAACTAACATCCAGACCTGTAAATACCAAGGGATAAGATAGTTCTTAATATTTTTTTTTCCGGTTTTTCGAGGCAGGGTTTCTCTGTGTAGCTTTGCGCCTTTCCTGGAACTCACTTGGTAGCCCAGGCTGGCCTCGAACTCACAGAGATCCGCCTGGCTCTGCCTCCCGAGTGCTGGGATTAAAGGCGTGCGCCACCACCGCCGGCACTCGGGAGGCAGAGCCAGGCGGATCTCTGTGAGTTCGAGGCCGGCCTGGGCTACCAAGTGAGTTCCAGGAAAGGCGCAAAGCTACATGGAGAAACCCTGTCTCGAAAAAACCAAAAAAAAAAAAAAAAAAAAAAGATAGTTCTTAATAGCACAAATGGAAGTGCATCATTTTCTGTCCTTCATATTAAACCTTTGCATTAGTTATTTTTACCATCATTGTAACCAAATGTTTGACAGAAGGAAAATAAGGGGGCAAAGACTGATCTTGGCACTGATTTGGGGTCAAAAGGTATCAGTGATTTAAACTGGAAGCTGAGCCAGTCTATAAACTTCATTTCTTGCCTCTACTTATTTCTTATGTTTTCTAGTTCCCATGTCAAGAAGGTTAAATCCTTTTCAAATAATGTTGCCAACTGGGAGCCAAGTATACATAGAACCTTATGGTAGACATTTTATATTTAAATCATAACAACATTTTTCCAAAGAAAACTAACTCTGGAAGAATTAATCACGATATTGGTGAAAATCACAGGCAAATTATTTGACAAATGTTAACATGATAAAAATTAATTTGCAAATACAAAGGAGATAGTACAAAACACAGCACTTTTCTCAATAGTACGTGATAAAATGATATTTGCAAGGACACAGTTTGATTTACTACATAGAACTCTTCTAGTATTCTTATGGGAAATTTGGCATAGGTTGATATCTACATTAAAAGTAGACACAGAAGTTCAATATCTTTTTTTTTTGCTGTGAAGCAGATGCATAAACAATACAAAATAATTTTCCACTTCTTTGAGTGAATTATTTTAATATAAGTGAAAAAAAGAATGCAAGAAAGAAGTTCAAAAGATTTGTGCACTCTGTTTGCTCTTTTAAGTTAATTAAGTGACCTCAATAAAATAGAGGGCGTCCATTTTTAAATCTCAGCATCCCAAGATAGTAGATTATATCTGAAAATCAAAATCTTAATGGTCGTCTATCCATGAGAGGAAGGGCAATTTCATGGGTGGGTTAATTTATCTCTTTTTGTCTGTTCCTTTCCTTAACAGTTTGTCTTTTCATTATTTTTATAATTCTTTTGAAAAAAATGCAGGGAAGGAGAACTCTTGTCAGTAACTTTTTCAGTCCATTTTTTTTTCAGTTCAGATAGCAAAAAGATGAGGGAGGAGGGAAGAAAGGAAAGAGAGAGAGACAGAGAGATATTAAACTATGGAGTAAAGTTATTTGTTTTTATTATGTCAAAGTTTCCTTTTTAGTTAGGAAGATGAGCAGAAAGTGTGAATATATTTACTCATGTAAGAGTATAACTTGGTGAATGCCCAGCCCCAAATAGGACATCTACTTAATTCCTTCCAAGGCTCATGAACAAAAAAGCAAAAAGAATGTTAAGGGGTTAGGTGTTGCATAAGAGCTCTTCCAGGCATGACCTGACCATTGCAATGTTGCATCTTCAGCAGCTGTTGCTACTTTAGAAAAACCTGCATCCTTCCATGGAGGAGAAAGCACACATGGGATCCTGCCCATTTCTGAGAACCTGCAAGCAGTTACCTATAGTCTTCTTTGATAGGTAGAGGTATATTGTTCAGATTTACAACCACTGGTACGTTTTTGTTCATATAAATTATACCCTGTCCATACTTCTGTAATTATCTATAATCAAACCCATTGTTTGCCAAAAAATAAAAATAAGGACAAGAAATTAGAAGGGCCTACTGGCTATTTTTTTGTCAACTTGACATAAGCTGGAGTTATAGGAGAGGAAGGAACTCCAATTAAGAAAATACCTCTGTAAGATCAATCTGTAGGCAAGTCTATAGGGAATATTCTTATTACTGGACCCAGTCCATTGTAGGTGGGGCTACCCCTGGGATAGTAGTCCTAGAATATGCAAGAAAGCAGACTGAGCAAGCTATGTGGAGCAAGCCAGTAAGCAGAACTCCTCTGTGCCCCTACATCAGTTCCTGCTTTCAGGTTCCTGTCCTGTTTGAGTTCCTTCCATGGCTTCCTTTGATGAGAAACAGTTATGTGAAAACAAAAAGCAAATAAACCCATTCTTCTGTGAGGTCTATGGTCATTGTGCTTCATCATAACTATAATAACCCTGACTAAGCCAAAGGGAAACTAGTAAAGAAAAGAATGAGCCCAGGCTGGCCTCGAACTCATGATCCTCCTGCCTCTGCCTCCTTCAGCAAATCCTACCAGCACCTGCAAACAAGGAAAGAGATTCTATGATAAATCAAGACCCCATGGGAATAAGAAGAATCAAAGTACTAGAGAGGTCCCCAGAAATCCACAAAGATATCTCCACAATAGACTACTGGCAATGGTCAAGAGAAAGCCCGAACTGACCTACTCTGGTGATCTGATGGCCAAACACCCTAACTGTCATCCAATGACTGATGGAAACAGATGCAGAGATCCACAGCCAGGCCCCAGGTGGAGCTGCAGGAGTCCAATGGCAAGAGAGAGAGGAGGGATTATATGAGCAAGAGATATTTGAGACCATGATTGGAAAAAGCACAGGGACAAATAGCCAAACTAGTGGAAATACATGAACTATGAACCAATAGCTGTGAAGCCCCCATGGAACTGGATCAGGCCCTCCAGATAAGTGAGACAGTCAATTAGCTTGAACTATTTAGGAGGTCCCCAGGCAGTAGGACCGGGACCTGTCCTTAGTGCATGAGCTGGCTTTTTGGAACCTAGGGCCTATGCTGGGACACTTTGCTCAGCCTAGGTGAAGGGAGGAGGGGACTGGAACTGCTTCAACTAAATCTAGCAGGCTGAGCTGAATCCTCAGAGGAGTCAATGCCTTGGAGGAGGTGGGAATGGGGGTGGATTGGGGGGAGGGTGCCAAGGGGGGGCGGGAGGAGGGTGGACAGGGGAATCTATGGCTGATAAGTAAAATTAAATTAATTATAAAATAAAAAATAAAATAAAAAAGAAATGAATGAGAATCTATAGGATTAGAAGGAAATAGAGAGAGGCTAGTAGGAGGTGAATGTGATTATATATATGTACATATATATAAAATCATATATATGTATATATATGATTTTCATAAAAAAACTCTATTATGCATAGTTAATATATGCCAAAAAACTTTTAAACTTTAATAAGTTAGTATAATATTGAGGAGCTAGAAAACTTTAAAAAAATTATAGAGCTCAATCTCCAGTCTCCATCTTTCTCCTAGGGGCATGCTACATTGGAATGAAAGCCTCTACCCTCTACATATTTGCTATTTCTAGCTTCATCACAAGCTACTTAGGGATACCCACTTTAAGTCTATGTTCATCAGTAAAACAATAGAAAAGCCCTTTTCTAAGAAACATTTCAGGACCTCTGTAGTAGGAACCAGGGACAAAAGCCTTTCTTTATCATGTCTTTTATGACAATACACCATAGAAATGGGAGCATTGTATAGCAAATGGAATCAGGGCTGCTAGTGAACTGACCATACACAGACAGATTTTCCTGTAATACTCAAATAGATTCAATGTACACTGAGCCCTAAAACATAGAAGAGGGAGGTAGACAAGTACGTGAGTGAGGCTGGACCAAGAAAGAGCCTGAAACTAAGAAATGGATGTGGCCCCTATAGGAAATACATCATTAAGTCTAGTTCCCAGTTCAGTGACTATTTTCCTGCTCATCATGAGCAAGTCTTCAAAGTTATAAACATCATTTTCATGTTCTGAATCTGGATCTTGCTTTGAAATCCTGGTACTGAATCTAGCACTCACCAGACTATAGCTTGGAGTAGTGGGCAGATAGCTAAAATGATGAAGCATCAGAGGTGTAGCATGAAAAATTAATAAAGCAGAAACTTCCATATATATATATATATATATATATATATATATATATATATATATATGCAATTCTATATGTATATATGCAATCTAAAATCACCAAATAATGGGGAAGACAGAGACCCACCTGGCCATCTGTTGTTACAAACGATATTAGGTTACATCATATTGAATTGTTGGCCAAAGGGGCCCCACAGGGATTCTCAAACAGCTCAGTCTGTTGCCAAGAATATAGGTTGCTCTCAGCAAACTGACAGCAAGGCCCAGTTGCTGAACACATCTACACAACTAATTGAGCATAGAGGTGTCGATCTAGTACCTACATAAAGCCTTCACCCCTAATGTACAGTGTTTTTGGTGATGGAATGCATTCTGCATGTTCTAAAAATGGAAACAAACACCAAGCCATCCACAAACCCTTTATCTATAATGCTCTACTGTGTGCAGGATATGCTAGGGCAATAGTGAAAAGAGTTTGTGGGAGTAACCAATCAGTAACCGATTTGACTTAAAGTCCACTCCACAATATGGAACCATAGTCAACACTACTTGGTTGACCAAGAACCAAGACCAGATTGCCCAGGGACTTAAGACAAACCTAAACAATACTGATCTAAAAAAATGTAGTGATAAAATGACTACTAATATTTTGCTACAGTCATCGATCCGTGTTGTATTCACCTATCAGCAGAGAAACATCCTCCTGAAACAGATGGGAAGAAGTATAGAGACTCACAGCCAAATATTACTCAGAGAAAGAGAGGGAGGAGGGAGAGAGAAAGAGTGAGAGAAGTGTGTGTGTGTGTGTGTGTGTGTGTGTGTGTGTGTGTGTGTATGAGAGAGAGAGAGAGAGAGAGAGAGAGAGAGAGAGAGAGAGAGAGAGAGAGAGAGAGAGCATTATTTCTTACTTGAGTAGTGTGGTGAGTAGGAATCTCATTTAATTAAATATGAAGACCTCTGAGTTTAGGGTGGATTAACAAATCAATAGTTTAAATTTAGACATATTTAATTTGGTATGCATGTGAAATATCCAATTATAAATGTCAAATAATAACCACACATATGTATACATGACTCAAATGAAAAGATTAGACTCTTCAAGCTTGAAATAGAAAATTAAATTGAATTTAAATTTTAAAACTTTGTATAACTCATATTCCTTAAGAAAGAATGATAACATCAGTAAAAGAAAACAGAAAGAGTAAGAAGACATGGGACAAATTTCTCACTCCAGCATCCAAAGTAGAGGAGGTGCAGTGATTACAGAGAGGCCAGAGAATTGGCAGAGTTTCAAGGGTTCTTATCTTGTAGGCATGGGAACTTGAGTTTTATCCTCAGAACCCATGTTAAAAAATGTTTATGCACAGTGGGTGCAAGCTACTGTCAATCTAGTACTGGAAAGGCATAGACGATTTTAATTCTAAGACAGTGAAAGAAGACCTTGCCTCCAAATAAGATAGATGATGAATGCAAGAACAGCACATGCTTTTAACTTCTGAGCCATCTCTCCAGCCCCAAATTAATTGTTTTAAAGAAATAAAAAGACCTCATAAATGGAGACAGGTGGATAACCAATGTTAAGCTAAGTTTGGAACATCCCTTCATTAACTCTAAAATACAATAGACTTAAATCACTGCCCATATGGAACCTCACACTTGAATGTCAGTGAGCTGTGAAATTCCATGCACTACCATTATGAAACATCTGGACCAAATATCTGGGTGATTATGTACAAAAAGCACACAATCAGGTGTCAAACAGCTTTCAGAGTCTAACTCCTTACTTACAGTAGAATTTAAACTGATATAAAATTTTATAGCATTTCAAAAACTTTCAAAACTTTGATTTAATAAGAACTGACTTAACTTTAAATATTCCCCACAGCTAAATCTACCTATTTATATATATTCAGAAATGACAATTTCTGCTTTGTAATGTGAAATACAGATTATATTCATGTATGCATTCTAAAAATATATTTAGATTTACAGTTAGTTCAGGGGTTGGAGACTAAATTTTCAGGTATGTTTAGATATTTTCATTTTATTCTAAAGTAATGAAATTCTGTTTTACTTTTATTAATTTTCTTAGACAGGGTTTCATGTATAATACATGGAGAAACATGAAGAAATGGCTACTCATCCCAGATATGAAACCAAAAGCAAACCAAAACACAGATATACCAAAGTCCAATTTGATGAACCGATATGTTTTACTGAAGTTCCTTACAGGAATATGTTTGAGGTGTTACTTACAAGAGCAGAAATGGTTCAAAGACAAATGCATCATCACAAAAGCTACATCACTTAGAGTCCCCCTCAGCAAAGGTGACGGCTCACAAAGGTTAGAAGCTGGGAGCATACTGCACAATTTACAAGCATTTCAAAAGGCTGGAGACTGTCTCTATCAGGTGGAGTCTTCCAGGTAGTTCAAATGAACTCTGAATTTTTTTTTTTGGTTTTGTTTTAGGTAGCTTGGTTGATCTATGCCTGTTCTAGGGAGTTCAGTTTATCTGAGACTGTCTCTCAGTGTTTCTTAAAATTTATATACGCTTTGGGAGGGAAGGACCTAGTGAATCCAGTTTCAGGGACTTCCTGAAGCTATTGAGTTATTAATTTTCTGAGCTAAGGAGCTTCCCTGCATAAAGGAATGATCTTCCTCCCCTTAAAATATCCTATTGTTTCACCATCCTTTTAAAATCCTGCACCTTTACAACCTTTGCTCCAAGATGGTAGGTATTATCTCAGAAGAGATAGCTACACAACACACCAGGCAGACGTCAAGCTTTCTGTATAGCTGAGGCTGACGCCTTAACTTCAGATCATCCTTTCTCCACCAGTTAAATGTGAGATTTTAGGAATGTATCATCATGCCCAGTTTATGTGGAGTTTATAATTGAATCTAAAGCTTTGTACACACTAGGCAAGCATTACCAACTTAGTACAGCCCCAGCCCAATGATAAAGTAGTTAGAAACAAAACAATGACATTGGAGTGCATAAATTTAACTCAAGGCTAGGTATTGTTAATTGTAAATTTGGGCATATTTTAACTGGTCTTCTAGCATACAACATTTTTAAAAGATAATCTATATTTTATTTTATCTTTATTAATTAAATTTTTCATTTATTTTCCATTCTGATTGCAGTTTCCCCTCCCTCCTCTCCTCCAGTTTCCTCCCCCTGTCTCCCCTCTACTTCCTGCCCCCAATCCACTCCTCCTCCTCCTCCTCCTCCTCCATCTCTGTTCAGAAAGGGGCAGGCCTCCCATGGGTGTCAACAAAGCATGGCACACAAATTGAAGCAGAACCAAGCCCTACCCCACATCAAGGCTGAGTGAGGCAACCCATCATGGGGAATAGGTTCCCAAAAGGCAGTTCAAGCACCAGGGACAGGCCCTGTTTCCACTGCTAGGAGCCCCACAAACAGACAAAACCACAAAACTGTCACACACCTGCAGAGGCCCTAGGTTGGTCCCATGCTGGCTCCTTAGCTGTCAGCCCAGAGTCCTTGAATTACCATGAGCTCTGGTCTATGGTCTCTGTAGTACATGAAATTTTAGCCTTAAACATGAGTTGCCTAATAAAACTTTATTCCTTAAGGGCAAACCACTTCAAAGGGTGTCATCTGCTGAACATAGAACAATGGCACAAGGTCAGACAGGCTGTAGAGGGAGCAGCTTTTACAGACATTGGATTTTAGCAACTACTAAAGCTTTTTCTAGAGTCTATAATATTTAAAAAATTGTGTCACATGATTGGCATTATGCTGGGTCTTCTTTTGCCCCTTGGTTCAGATTATGAGAACCTACTTTTCTAGGTGATAGTGTTGGCAGTCTCAAAGTGGCAACTGTTAGCTGAGAAAACTCCTTCAGGGGATTCTACAGAGTTGCAATCCCCAAATGTGTGTCAGGAAACAGGTGTTACATGAGATCATGTTCTTCATTAAAACTGAATTGATAAAATAATTAACTGATTTTAAATAAGAAAAAAGGCAGATAAAATAATGGACATTAAAGGGTGCAGGTTTGAACCTTTTTTCCTAAACACAAGTGTACAGGATACAACATGCACGACAAATGTTAATAATTTTAAAGATTAAATCAAATGCAATTTGGAGCTGCCTGGTTTGCTAGCTTGGCAGACAATTTACTATGGGTCATCCAGAGGTTCTTTCTTCAATGTTCTTGCAAGTTCAAACTGCCCAACAGCGCACGTGGTTTGCATGGTTCTGCAGAGGATAACGGGGAACGCTGCTCATCCTCAGGCCATCATGTCAACTACTATATTCCACCCATTCTACATGCTGCTCCATGGCTTCTGTGTCCAGCTTACACCACAAGATTTATGGCCTTTCTAATATTTAAGACTCTGAGATATACCTTAATACAACCACTACTTTCTGGATTTTGTAGTCCATGTACGGCAAGGTCAAGAGAAAGACATACCTATCAGACCCCGAGTTCATTGATTATAGGCCAGGCTCAAAGCCATGAATGTTTCTTCCATATGTTTTTTTCCCTTTCAAAACATGAGCGTTCTTCCTTTAATAATGCAGGGTCTCACAAATACAGAGAAAGGAAGCTGACTTTTCCTGTGTTTTGGGTCAAGAAACAAATTAAGGATGAAAGGCTACATGCATGCTTGTATGAGAGGAAGACACAGCATTAAATTAGCCATGAGCTAAACTTCAGCAAATCATTGACACCAAAATAAAACACATTTGCTTACTTTAGTGTCTCTCAGAGTTTAAAAATATGCACCTATTTTATTATTCTAAGTTAGAAATATATTAGTGTTTGTCTACAAAAAGAAAAACTGTCTTTTTCTTCTCTGAAGAACATCTTTTAATACTAGTTTAGAAATCTAAAATTCTAACAGGATGGTTTCCTAAATTTCAGTGTTTTTCTTACAGACTCCTTCTCTCTTAGAGAGTAAAAAGGAAATATAGCTTGCTTCAGAACACTTCTACATTCTTTTTTTTTCAATAGCTGTTACAGTATCCAACTCTATTTAATAGTTCAGACTACAATATCAGTTTTCAGAAACATACATATAAATACAGTCACAGACCATAAATACCCATTTGGCAAAATGTCTGCCTTTAGACCAAGAAAAAAAAATCTTCAAAGTAAACAACCTTAATGCTGAGGCCCACTAACTACTGAGGTAAGTTCTTCCAAAGTGACTAGCTCTATGACACCCTTCACATAGTTATGAAACCCTTGTCTCATAACAAAAATGAAACTGGCACACATGTTCAAATGAAACAACAATATTTCAACTATAAATAAGTAAAAAAATATTATTCCTGGTAAAATGCAATCATGAGATTATTTCCCTTTTTGGACAGTTTTTAGTTTTAGTTAACAGACAAATTACATTCTTATATGCGAAAAGTAGATGGAAATGTTATAAAGAAAGTCAACAGATACTCTTTGTTAAGTCCCTTCACAGATAATAAATAATGCATTTTCCATTAAACTGTGCTCTTCACAGTGGATCCCACTATGTGTTTTTATTAGGAACAAACAGGTGAGAGATCTGCTTAGTATCTTAGTCCTGCCTTACCTAACAGAGGTAGAAGCTGGCACAGGAAAGCTTCCTGTACAGATCACTCCATTCATTTAGATTAAATCAGAAACTAGAATCTCTCTTTTTTTGTATTTTAAGGAAAATCACACTCAAAAAGCAAAGTCCAGAGAAAAATATTTAGTGGCTAGCAAAAGGATACCATTTGTCAATTCTCTGTATCAAGCTTCAGTGGTATGTTGAAATGTTGATTAATTTCTCACAGAAAATCCTTGGGCTCCTATGCATCATGCTTTCAATTTTAAAACATAGGATTTTTGTTTTAGTTATAGAGATTTAGTTCTTCATCCCCCTTTTATTCTTTCTGGTATTAATGTTTGGTAAATATTTTCTAAACATTGCACATATGTTGCAATGCAGATGCTCACCCAGTTTAAGCTCTGAGCAAGGAATGTTCTTCTCAAAACATATCATCATAGTTTTACAGACCTTTGTATGCTCATATCAAAATTTAACACGCTTCATAAAACTGTTTCTCATTTCACCTTGATGAAGCTGCCATTCCATCAGACCCCTGGAATATATCTGATGGCATACTTGGGACTGATAAGGAAAGGGTGGTCCAGCCAAACCTTTGCTCTTCAGAACCTATGAGTCTCTTTGGGGCATGACCTAAATGCTACCATTTTCTTCTTTTAAATTTAAGATAGAAAGACGGGCAAGGTTCTTTAATTAATGGCTGTTATCTTGGTTTATGTTCTCTCCACTCTCTGTGATTTCAAAATGCTTTTGTTTCTTACTTTTTTGTAATATAAATAAGAAATGGGTGTGTTTGGGGACTATTTTGAAGATTGTCTCTTTTTTTCCAACTCTGTCTTTATCTTTTATAAAAGCTAAGATACTATTGTAACTAGTACATAAAAACTGTTGGTATATGGTACATTGCGGGCAATATAAGTGATGGCATCGGTATCATCTCAGACACATCATTTCTTGTCTTTGGAACATTAAAAAAAAAAGGTCCATTAGCTAGTTTAAATGGTCAGTTGATTGTTTCATGCCAGTTGGGCAGCTTCAGAGTAGAACTCTAAGAATTAGTCATACTGTTGCCCATGCTTCTTGAATCCATTTACTATTGTCTATCCCTTCATCCACCATGCTTCATAGCTGCTGATACTGTGTTATCTGTCTTCTTGTGGTCAGCATTAGATTCTACAGATAAGTAAGTAAATATGACATTTATCTTTTTGTGCCTTGTTTCATTTAAAAAATGGTATAAATGTATCTATGTTACTGCAAATGAGAGACTTGCATTGTTTTTGTGGGCTGAAGAATATATATAATGTTATACATATATAATTGTATAATATTTTCTTTACCTATTTCATCAGTGGACACCTAGGTTGCCTCCACATCCTAGCTACTACAAATACCATGCAGTGGATATTAAAGTGCAGATGTCTCTCTGATATCTGAATCCATTCTCTTCGGATGCATATGCCCTAGCAGCTTTGCTGGATCATATGATATTTCTGTTTCGACAATAGTTTTAGGAACCTCCACACTGTATTCCTGCATGGGTGTAATACTTTTCATTTTCATCAACAACGTTTGAGCATTTTTCTCACCACATTTGTTGTGTTTGTCATTTTCGATGACAGCTATTCTAAATGGAGTGATAGGAAATGTCCTAGTGATTTTGATTTGCATTTCATCATGACGAGTGAGGTTCAAACACTTTCTCATGTTCTTACCAGCCATGTGTAATTCACTTTTGAGAAATAGTTACTGATGGCCAGTGTAATAGTTCAGTATTAATGGTGATTGCTACCAAGCCTGAAAATCTCAATTTTAATAACAGGAGAGATTCAACTTGAACAGATTGTCTTCTGGTCCCCTATGTGCACTGTAGTATGTACACTTGCACCCAAAACCAAACAAATAAATGAAATATATACCCACTGAGCTCATCTGTTCATTTTTGAAGTGAATTACTGGCTGTTTTGCTGTTGTTCTTTATGTTTGCTGAATTAAACCTTTGTAGAATGGACAGCTTACGGATAGTTTCTGTCTTCCATACACATCCCCTATTCTGCTACTTCTTTTGGCATATGTACATTTTTAATCTGATATTTTTCCAGTTTTTGGTACTGTTGGGTATTTTGGGGGAGCCATATAAAACCATTTCCCTGTAAGAATGTTCTAACATGTCTTTCCCACACACTTTTCCTACAGTTTTAGAGCCTCGAGTCTCACATTTGTCTCTGATTTCTGAGCTGAGTTTTGTATGTGTGAGTGATAGGGGTGTTTTTGTTTTCTTTATACATATCCCAGGATGTAAGAGATTTTATACCATTTATGTAAGAGATTTCAGTGTATGTTCTTGGTGCTTTTGTTAAAAATTAACTAGCTGTTATTCTGCAGATTTGTTTCTGTGTTATTTGATCTACTCCATTGAGCTGCTTGCTTTTTATGTCACTACCAAGCTTGCCTCATGGTGATGCTTTGAGGTCTGTCATAATGCCAAGTATCAGCCTTGTTTTTCTTGCTAAAGGCTGCTTTAATATTGTTGTCTTTTATGATACTGGATGAGTTTTGTGATAGCACTTTCCATTAATAGCAAGAATGTAATTGGTATTTTGAAAGTAATTCTTTAGAATCTGAAAATCACTCTGTCTAATTTGGTCCTTGTAGTAATGTCAATTTGTCCAATCTTTTATTGCACTCTTTTTTCTTATTGTTTTAAGATAAAATGAAAATATGAAATGTTAATAATAAAATATAAATAAACAAGAGAGGAGTATTGAAATCAAGTAAGTACAGAGGGAAAACAGAATTGTCTTGCGGTCTTCTGGTAAGACACTTAATTGTGCATTGGTATGTAAAGTCTTCTCTAAAGCACACAGTGTATAATATTGGATATGGGTCCTGAATTTTTGTATTTCACATAATCATTTAAGGCAAATAGACTTTCTATATATGGATTTAATGATTCTAATTCCACAAATAAAATATGGTGTGTGTCATAAGTTAGGAACCAGAGAGCAAGTTAAAACAAGATGTATCTTAAAAGGAAGCCAAGGGGATCGGGAAGCATTCCCCACTAATGGAACAGACTTGAAAAGAGAAAGTCAAGCCTTACTCATATGCCACCAATACAGAGAGCAGTCATTTCTGATGCTCTTCAATTTATTCTTGCACTGTTTAAAGGACAACAAAAGCTCTTCTTGTAAGTCAGGTTTTACAGGTCTGTACTTCTGTGCTGCACCATGGAATGTCTGCAGTCTTTCTGCATTGTAGTTAGCAGTTCTGAATTCTTAATTTTTCCCAAATGTGCAGCACAAGACAAATCTGTTTTATAGAGCAAAGTTAGATTTTAGAAAGGAAAATTAGACATGTGTTTCCTTTTCAATGTCTTATCCTTGTATTGTTCCCATTTACATCCAAATACAACTGTGTAAAGGCACTGAACATGGCAGAAGTGACCTGTGAATAACTGACCACTGAGTGATCCACATCACAGCACTGGGCTCCTGACATCTCTCATAACAACCCCACATCATTGTCACTGCCAACCGCAGGACCCACCAGATACTGTTGTTCTGGCTGTGGCTATCAAGTTCATTCTGTGGGGTGACTGTACTAGGACTTTCTAAGGTTTAACCAAAACTATTCCAAGTCTTTGAATTCTAAAGTTGTATCTGAATTACAAGTTTTTGAGATTGTCCTATTTTCCAGTTTAGTAGCTGCTGCTATTGACTGTCCTTTGAGGTGAGTGTGTGTGTGTGTGTGTGCGTGCGTGTGTGTGTGTGTGTGTGTGTGTGTGTGTGCGTGTGTGTGTGCGTGTGCGTGTGCGTGTGTGTGTGTGTGTGTGTGTGTGTTGCAACCCATACATTCTACTACCATCTTAGATTCATTGACTGGAGACCTGCATATTTGATTGACAAAGATAGACGGACAAATGCAGAACAAACCTTAGTGTGTGCATCTTACGTGCACAGAGGAGACAACTGCTGAATAACTCAGAGAATTAATTAGAGCATTGAGTTATATAGTAGCATAACAAAGCCCAATGAATTTGTAGGAAATGACAACACAAAGCACAGGCACTTCAAATCCTTAAAGACTGCAAATTGTGGAAAGGTAGAAATATGGTGAAACTCATAAATGATCACGTCTGGTTTTATCAACATTTTTATGGAGTCTCTTTTGGTATCCTCTCTGCTTGACAAGCACTAGAGTTATATCTATTAGTTAACTGGGAATCCCACCCCTGTAAGTAGTAAGTAGATTAAAGGAAGAAAGCAGACACTTTTTGAGCCTTTGTTTTTCACCTGCCTTAAATTCAAAATAATCCTCACACTAATGTTCTACCGTCTACTATGACATTGCTCAAGATTTTAGTCTCCCAAGTCAGACTAGACTTCCTGGATGAGCTCCACTCCATCCTTTTTGGCCCTCACACTGAGTGATCTCTCTCATCTCTTCCCCTCAATTTCCCCCACCTCTCTGTCTCCTCTAGCATACACATCACATCACAGTTATTTGTCCTAACTGTGTTTCCTTATGTGTTTCCTCACTATAATATGACATTGGCATTCTAAATCAAGTAGTTCATTTGTCTAGGTTCACTCTGAATCTGAAATCTGCTGCATAGACAATGTACAGATTTTACTGTAACAATTTATTGCAACTTTGATCAATAAATCAATGTCATCTATTAATACATTCATCAATTTTTTAAAAATCTACTTATTCAATTACTAAAGAATGTTTGTATTCCTTCCCTAAGTTCAATGTTAATTATTGGGGTTGTTAGTATCTCTAGAAACTCAACAGTGTATGCTTAGATTATCTTTTACATTTCTCAGAAAAAGTGACTTTCTTCATGAGTTCCTAGTTCCTTGGTAATGAAACAAAGATATAGGGGTCATGCTGTGTCCTTACAGCCTGAAGATTCCAGTAGAGCTTAAAAACCACCCATATGAACTGAGGTGCTTGTTCCTAACAGCACACTAGAGTCAGGTAAAGGCCCATTCTTTCTCCTCAACACAGAGCCAGTAGATTGACTTGTGTGAGACCTGAGTACTTCTGATGCCAGAATAACAGGGAAGTGCTGGTTGAGTGAACTGGCTTAACTTTGAAACATTCTACATTACCATCACTAAACCCCTCTTTTTGAACTGAAAATTACATATCAATTCTCTATATCATTCCAGGACCTCGGGCACTGACTGAACTAACATGCTCACATCATTAACCCCATGCTAAAATGTGAATTGTGTTGATGACACTGATTGCAAAATCTTAGACTGCCCAAGGTATGAGTTTCAGCACACCACCTTCCTGAATACCCTCTTTAATATCAGAAGTCAACAATGATGGCATAGCAATTTTAACAATCGCCGTTATCTGGGAAAATTTGAAATATAGGTCATAACTTATTAACATTGTCTCAAAATGATGACTGAAATTAGCCAAAAATGTTATTAGTTCAGTTCTAGAAAGAATAAGCTAACTAAGCACAAAATTAAACAGCCTTTCTATTCCAAAGTTGTTAGTTCAGATATTGGAATTATTGCTAACTATATTAGAAATTAAAGAATTTCTAACCTAAGCATAAAATGTATAAATGTCTCTAAAATAAATAATCCTATGTTTGTGGGAACCTGGGCATTCCAACTACTCAATGTTTTCCTTCTGTGTGCCAGGGCACTGACATCCATATAGTCAGCAGATGAGTGTGAGGGTTTATTGTGGGTGTGTTAATACTGCTTTTATCTGTGCCTCACCTTATGCTTTTATAATAAATAAAAGATAAATTAGTTTCATTTTGATTTGTTTTCTATAGCCTCTGGCTTCCTCTTATTCTTCCTCTTCCTCTACTCCATCTCTTCTCCAGTCTATCCCAGCAGTTGAGACTATCTCACCATTCCACTGGCCCCTTCCATGCTGGAAAATTCCATAAGCACTCATGCCTACAGTTATTTCCTTTGTAAGATTTTGCTGATTTCTTTCGATCTTCCCATTCTGGAGTTTCTCTTTGTGGTGTAGCTTGTTCTGGAAGATTCTTAATGTAATGATGTTTGCCATATGTGTGATAAAACTATGTCCTGTGGAGCATGTAGAATAATGATAGTTTCTTTTTTCAGTTGATCAGTTTGACAACCCTCTAAGGAAAACAAAGAAAACTAGTTACTTTTGTGCCAGTGTTGATGTTACTATTTGTTTTTCCATCTTGTTATTTTCTAGATGCCATCCCTGACTTAGCAGTTATCAACAGATGTTGATATATATAAACATGATGCTATGGGAAAGAATTATCTAATATGTTGCAAACTTTACTTTTAAATGTAGAAAAAAAGGCCGGGCGGTGGTGGTGCACACCTTTAATTCCAGCACTCGGGAGGCAGAGGCAGGCAGATCTCTGTGAGTTCGAGGCCAGCCTGGTCTACAGAGTGAGTTCCAGGAAAGGCGCAAAGTTACACAGAGAAACCCCGTCTCAAAAAAACCAAAAAAAAAAAAAAAGTAGAAAAAAACTTCAAAATATGTATTAAATGGTCAAGAATAATGATAACAAATATTTAATTAAGCTTATTTGGAATGACAAGAATCTTTTTCTGTAGTGATGTTTTAGCAAGATCTTAATTGCAATATAAATATTTATGCATTTGAATAAATGTACAAATTGGGGAACTAGGTAATTAAATTATCTTTATTATCTCTTTAAAACATTCAAATTGGGAAATAATGGTAGTACATACAAATATTCTATTTATAGACAGTTCAAAGAACTGTTTGCCACTGTTAGTGAAATTTATTTAAAAAATAGTGCATGCCAAAAATATGTTCAGATGTTGAAAGTCTATATTTCACCCGCTGTTTTTCAGCTGTATTTTGTAATATGTGCTTTTCACAAAAGCAAAATGCTTCAATGAAACCTTCTAGTATCACTCACACCAGTACTGGAATATATATCATATTTTCAAGATTTTTTTTCTTTTAGTCCTTGGTCAGATGAAATTCCATTACCATGCTTTGAAATGTAAATTAGCTTGTGTAAGTTTAGAGAGATCGTATAACAGTGGTGAAGTGGGATATTGCTTGGTATACATACTAAATTAGAGCTTATTTTCCTCACCATAATCAAGCCACCGGATAAGTATTATGTAATAAATGGAAATGCTAAGAAGACCAGACCATATTCATTGTAATGATCATTCTTCAGGGAAATGAGACAACTATGAAATCTTTAGGGTTTATAGCAAGTGTCATATTCCTGGTAAGCTTCAAGATGAAAGCTTTCTTCTGTCCCTTCTTGGTCTTTGATTTTTCTACTCACTATGATAGCCCTTCTTACTTCTCTCCCTCTCTTCTCTTCTCTTCTTCTTCTTCTTCTTCTTCTTCTTCTTCTTCTTCTTCTTCTTCTTCTCTCTCTCTCTCTCTCTCTCTCTCTCTCTCTCTCTCTCTCTCCTCAGTTTGTAGCCTTGGTTGGTATGGAGCTTGTTATGTAGGGCAGGATGGTCTTAAACTCATACAGAACAACCTGCCTCAGCCTCCCAAGCACTAGGATTAAAGACATGCATTGTCATGACCAGCATCATTTAATCTACCAAAATGTTAGGTGTTTTTGCTTTAATGCTTTACTCATGTTATAAGTGAAAAGAATTTGTTAATGAAAATTTTTTTCTCATAGACATTCAGATTGACACCTAAATCCCTCTGTTTAAATAATTGCAGAATAAAGTCCAAAGGGCAATATCAATGATATCTGTGTTTCAGATTTTCTTCTCAAATTCCTGGAGGTTCAAATTCAGTGCATTTAATTTGTGGGAAATACCTGGCAACTTTCAATATGGTACATAAAGCAGCCAAATGAGGCTACTCTAACCTGCAAATTGCCTTTATTTTACAATTTGTATCCATGTGCACATATGCAACACTGAAAAAACAGTCTCCCCTCTGATCACTAATTCTAAGGCAGTTTACAGACACAATTAGAAGGCTTTTCTAACTTTGTAGAATCAAGGAAAATTGGTGCTTACATCTCTTTTTAATTTTTTCTTTTTTTTCCTTTTTCATTCTCAATTCACTTCAGTGCTATGCATTCTCAAAATGCCTCCTTGGTTTCCTGGAGCCAGTTAAAAAACATTATGCTGCTTGTATTATAAAAAAAATAGTGGAGAATGAAAATCAGACAGAAACTGGTAAAACAGCCAATAGATTGCTATAGTAATGTGTGAAAGCTGATATTCTGCATGGGAACAGCACTGTGAGGATGGGAATACAGGAATATCTTTGGTGATGGATGCAAAAAATGATCAGGAATGGCCAGCAGAAGGTGATGATTGCCTGAACAACTCCATTGCTCACACTATTTATCAATAAAGGAACATTTTTTATAAACTTGTCATTATAAAAGTTTTGGTAGATTAAGTTTGGGAAATAGTCTGAAAGTTCTTTGAGACACATAAGCAGATATCTAAGTATGAAAGTTGTCATATAAACTTCAGACTTAAAAAGTATGTCATGTGGAAAAAGTATTTCCTGTGCTCCAGCCAGCCAGTGTCACAAGTCACCCTTTGTGGTTTTTTTTCTTACTTAACAATAAGGATCATGACTCTGGCCTTAAATGTATATATAAAATTTCTCCACTACAAAGTCTGTATGAAGAACATTATTACAAAGTGAATTTAATTTATTCTTGTGGTGTTTATAAACTTTATTGGTGAACTACATTGACAGAAAGTTACATAAATAATTCAAGCTCTATTCTAGGAATTCCCACACCCTGAATGTGCCAAGTAGGCACTGGCCACACTGGCCAGGCAAAGAAAAAGAAGGTGCCCTACATTCTAAGTCTTGCCTGGGTGGCTCCTCTCCCAACACTTCATTCTCCTAATAAAAGTAACTGGTATCTTAACATCTAACATTGTCATGTGGCATTTTTTTCTTGTTGTTACATTTTAATTCCACGTGGAGGAGAATCACTTGGAATTTTACAGTTGCCATGAAGAATATCTTAAACTGAAGAGACAGGAAACCCAGAAGACACAGCACCAAGCTTTCTGAGAGCTTCCCTCCCTTGACTATATGCAACACCTTCTGAGCAGAGAAGTTACCCTGTACCTCTTTCCTCTCTGGGGCATTTTATGCTCTGAAAGAAAGGAAAAGAGCACTGGAAACAGTGTAAACAAACTTTCTCATCTCCAGTCTATTCCACAAACTCATTCATCTTTGCTGTACAGACCTAATTGCTATTCTTCTAAAATCCTCTATGCTTCTTCCCTTTCCTTAGCAAACCAAGTATATAAACCTCCCACTTCAGACCTTTAGCTAACCGGATGTTTGTGGTTTTCTATTTGCTTGTTTTTCTAGTTTCTATGTAACCTATTGTAAATCTGCCTTTCCTGTTTTGAATTTGCAGTTTCCCATCACTGAAGGTCAAGGAGAAAGGAAACCTTGGCCCTTAGTCTCCTAATAGAATTGTCCATTATATTCCTTTATATGTCTGAAAGTTTTTTGCTTAAAATTATATTTACATTAACAATTTATTTTCATTTATTAAAATTATTATCTGATATGAAATATAAAAATTTTCAATCTACTACTGTAAGAATTTAATGTTGTCCTGCTCATTCATTAATTTTAAAACATAGGACTAGGAATGCAGTTCCATATTTTAGAACTTGGTGTTGTGGAACAATACTTACCTATACTGTGAATATGTATCACTCTCATTGGTTAATAAAAATACAAAGCTGACAGGCTAGTAGCTGGGCAGAAAGTTAGGTGGGAAAGCAGAACTGAGAATGATGGGAAGTAGGAGGGCAGAGTCAGGGGAGTCAAGAGAGTTGCCAACCACAGAGCAAGAAGGACATATAAAAATTGAAGCAACAAGCCATGAGCCACATGACAAAGCATAGATAGACATATGGGTGAATTTAAGTGTAAGAGTTAGCTAGGAACAAGCCTGAGCTATCAACAGAACATTTATAATTCATATTCAGCCTCTGAGTCAGTTATTTGGGACCAGGCAATTGGGGCAGGAAATATCTGTTTACAACTTGCATAACATGCACAAGACCCTGGATTTGATCACCAATGCTGAAACTAAGCATAGTTTATTGAATGTCCACTTATTATGAAACATTTTGTGAAATAGTAGATGTATCAGTTAGTGATGTGCTTGCTGTGAAAACATGAGGACCTGAATTCAGGTTGCTAGCACTCACAAAAACAGCCAGACATTGAGGTGTGTGCTTGTAACTCCAGAGGAGGAGACAGAAAAATATGGTGGAGAGTGACTGGAAAAGAGACTTAATATAGACCTCTGACCTCCACATACATACAATAACATGCACATGTGCCCATATAGCAGTATGTTTACATAGTAACACAACATATATACACAAGAAATAATGGAAAGGGTAAAATTAAAAGTTGTATGATATGGTTACTGATAAATCAGTTGAGGGTAGATATTTGGTGAAGTCAAGAGGAAAACTAGAGGCTGATACAAGAAGCCCATTCAAGATGACCATGGAAACAGTTGTGAGGAGGTAAGGTGTGCAACAACTATGATTTGGCTTCTTATTAACATATACCTAATGATTAGGTACAGAAGTTCTTAGAAAGTAATGATGATCCTAATTGCTATCCAGGAAGAACATTAGCAACAATTCACACTGTTTGTTACAGTCTTTATTGAGTTTGAGATGATAGAATTATCTAGTAAGCATTTCATTCAGTGAGGGCTTTAAATATCCAAAGCTAGTCTTTCTGTGTTAGAAATGAAATCACAAAAATGTGAGGCAAGGAAAGTAGGTGAGAAAAATTAAGCACTTGTCCCCAAATGATAAAAATATAAGACACGGAAAGTAGGTAAGTAGAACCATATGTATTCCTTTATCTGTGTGCTTTTTCAGTCTGCTATTAATTTATTGATTTATCAGTTTATTTATTGTTATAAATCACAGATTATGTAATTTTGTGTAAAAAGGAAAACATTATCTCTACCGTATGCTCAGTAACATAGTACAAAGTCAATTGACAAATTATTTATTTAATGATGTCTAATAAATAATTTTTGTCCTCCTGCCAAAGCATTATGTAAAAGTGGGTGAACTAGTCCTTGTTCACAGGTTCAATAAAAATTATATTCATCCTGTAGGATTATAAAAGGATTTTTTTTATACCTGAATTCACTACATTCATCATTTTCTTTTTATACTCAAGAATCCAAAAGTGTTTACCATGTGTTTTTTTATATATATTCTGGTTCTTCTACAAATACATATAATTGTTTATAATTTGGGGAATTGTACCCACTCAATGACATATCTCTAAGGCCCATCCATGGTGTCACTGAGGGATTTAGTTAATTACTCCTAAATGCCAACTGAGGCGTGCATCCACCACATTTTTCTAATGTATTTTCCCAGCCCATACAGAGTTCTCAAATTGTTCTAGTAGAATCATAGGATATATGGATCACTACTGGAAAAATTTACACAGGATCTCAATTTCTGTTTCACAACTCAAGATTTAATATGACTGAGCAAAGATACATTGCTGTCCAGAACATGTCATTGAGTAGGAAGGTCTTCCAGGAATATTGAGAAGGGATGAAATCCGGGGGACTTCTTAAAGCAAATGAATAACACAGACAGAACACAAAAATTAATGTAGATACCTATGTCTTTGGAAGGTGTTTGTCAGTGCGTCCCCATAGACTCTTTCCCCCCCCCAAATTTCAGGTTGTTGTGGGGCTAAGAAGTTACAGGTGGTCTTAGGAGGAGATAGAGAGAGTGGTAAGTGAATATGATCAAATGACCAAAATGAATTTCATGACATTAAAAAGATAAAGTATATCAACTCTAAGATTTCACCTCACCCTATTTAGAATGAATATAATTTTTAAAAATCAAATGTGTCTCTGTGTGTATGTATGTACATGTGTATGTGACAGCGTAAGTGTGTATGTGTCTGTGTTCATGAGTGCATGTGCATGTACATGTGTGTGGTGGTAAGGGCTTCCTTAAGGCAAAATAGATAGTAATAAATTGATTAAATGAAGGTGGGGAGGAGGGAGGGTATTTTGGGGTAGAAATGTTCAAAGAGGGATCATGGTCAAAGATGGAGAAGACCAGGAAACTAGTCAAACAAATGAAAAAGGTATGAAAAAAAATTCACTCTCTAGTAAACAACTAAAAAATATGAAAGAATTTGAAGGTAGCTATGATGCATAAATGTGCAAAGTAAGCCTTAAAAGAAATGGGTCCCTGAAGTCCCACCTGAGTCCCAAATGTGCCATGCCTTTCTAAGTGTCATCTGTCAGAGAGGTCCCAGGGCCCTACAAAACAGGCTTTTGCCATTCCACTTTTTTACCAATTGATAAACCCCTACTACTGTAGATACCACACATCTTGGATGCAAGATGTAGGAAAATTAAAATGGTAATGCACTTTAAGTTTCCTTCCTAGTGGCTGGATTTTGTATTATTGGATGGTCCTATACAAGCTGCTTTGGGGTAAAGGCATTGGCAGCTAAAGCTAGCTATTAACTTCATGAACTATAATAGCAATTACCCAAACAAGATGTGCCAGGTCCAAAACTCATAGCTGAAGAGGTCTTTCATTCCAGAGGGGAGCTTCAGATGACTGCTTGGCTGAATTGCGGTAGAACAAGCCATCCCCTAAATGTTGGTATTTATACCCACATAGGATATTGAAAGCCTTAAACAGAATCCTTTCTGTGCATGGAATGTAGGTAAATGCAAAGACTCAGAGCTGCACAAGACTGTGAGAATAGAGGACAGTTGAGGGTTCAACCCTAGACAAAGCACCTATACCACCCCTTTAAGTCTCCAGGAACATTGTATAAGAGGAGAATGGAAAGGAGAGAAATATTGCAAATTACCATCCTCTAAGCCTGGAATGGCCGTGGGAACCACTAACATAGCAGCAGCTATGTAAACTGGCACTGGTTCCACAAAAGTCAGGCTATCCTGAAAGTCGTGTAGAGATGGGGAAGGAACTCAGGGGCCACAAAAATGCTACTGAGCTATAGGTAATCAACAGATTCTTGAAGGGGGTCATATATCTTAGTTCACTTTCTATTGCTGTGACAAAGTCTATGATCTAAAGCAACTTTGGGGTGGGAGAAAGGGTTTGTTTCACTTTTCAACTCCCAGGTCACAATCCAAGACTAAGGAGAATCAGGGCAGAAACTCAAGGCAAGAAGAACTAACCTTGCCTTGAATATACAATTACCCCTGTAAACATCTTACTTGAGGAAGGAATTGAAGGAGAGACAATGGATGAATGCTGCTTCCTTACTTGTTCTTCATGGCTTACTTATCCTGGTTTCTTTAACTAGCCAGGACTGCCTACTCAGGCATGGTGCTGCCTACAGTAGGCTAGGAGCCTCCCACATCAACTATTGCTCTAGAAAATGCCCTACAGTCTTGCCTACAGGCAATGTGATAAACATATCTTCTCAACTGAGATCCTTCCAAGATAGCTCTAATTAATGTCAAATTGACAAAAACTAAAACCAACCAACCAAACAACTAATTAGGAGAGCATATCATCCTCTTTCATGCACACTAGTGAGCTGACAGGACCTTTACCAGTTCCAAATCTGGATCACACAAATGCCCAAAGTTAAACTCAGTGGTGCTAATACTGTGGAGCATGATACTGTGGTATACTGTACTGTGGTGCACTACACTGAGGTACACAATACTGTGGTGCACTATACTATGATACAATATGCAAAGCAAAACCTAGAATATAGAAGAAAGTTAGTTGTAGGGAAATGGAAGGGCTGGTAGAGGTGGGTGAGAAATAGGGAAGAGTGGCACAAAGAGTTACCAGAATACACAGTGTATATATGAAATTGTGAAAAACAGATTTTCCTAGTAATAAAAAAGAAACATAAGAAATGATATGTACAATGTAAGTTTCTTCCTTGTTGTTTTTCACAGATTTTGGATTTAGGAGTTCTATTATGTAAATGAACCACGACCTGCACAGTCAGACCTGAGAAACTTAGGGCAGACTATTGAGATTTGCTTTTCTTCTAAGTAGAAGTACAAAAGAAATATAACAAAATTGGCGCTAATTATTTTAACTCTATCTTAATTATTGCTATATTTTCCAGTTAAGATATAAGCCATGGTTATACATATACATAAATAATATGTCAATGTGTGCTATTCATTATCAGATGTGTCCTAATTTTGATAATTAAAACTATAAGAACACATTAGGAAGGACAATGAGCAAGGAAAGCAAATGTGTTATGAAAATTTGCATTTATCTTACAATGCTCTACCATAAATTGATGTTCCATTGTCTTACAGCATTATGTCTAGTCCTTCTCAATTTGTTTCAGATTGCAATGAGTGACTGTGGGGGCCAAAGGTAGCATTTCCAATAATCTCCCATGGCATCCAACTATGCCACATATTAGAATAACACATTGTAAGGGGAAAATGACAACACCTTTGCCATTGGCAGAAGTGTGAACCTTGGCCCACATGCCTGTTTGTGGGGAGCTACCCACCACCCCCACATTCTCCAGAGTTTTCTTGAGTGAGGATAGAAGGAAATATTAGATAGAAGAATTTAGAGTGTGGAGATAAACAGATAAAAAATACAGGGTAGCCTGGAACCTATCCCAAGGGGCCCTGACTCTCACTGCCCTAAGGTATTTATAGAAATGCCAAGGGGTGGAGCAAAAGACCTCTCCCCCAGCACAGCCAAGTGCAGACCATCTCAGACACCTGCACTCAAGCTCATGGTCCAATCATCCTCTCTATGCAGACCTGCTGGGTAAAGCCACTAGGAAACCTGAAAATGGGCTCCCACACCTGTTCTAGTATATACAGCAACCTCTCAGAATGAATGAGCTTTGTAACTGAGATCCTGACATACATACCCGTTATTTTACCAAATCCACAATCAGTTACTGTGATTAGGAAAATCAACTACAATTAATTCATCTAGAACAGAAGAACACTAGAATGATACTGTTAAGATTTGGGCTCCAGTCAATTGAGAAATGCTAAAAAATTTACATTTTCTTTATGTTACTTGTATATGTGAACTGACTTAGACTACAAATATAAGGTAAAATTTGATCAGTTTTACCTAGTATGTGGAACTAACCTATGCAAGTGCTTTTCAGTTCATCTTCGAGAATAAAGTATTTTGAAAACTTATTTTGACAGTTGTTTCTCATATAAAATGTGCATCTGAAGTGACTTAATGTTTTCTCTTTCATTTGAAGACTGAAGTAAGGGGCATAGATAATACAGAGAGAATAAAGATAAAGCCAAGTGCATATGCAAAGAAATGAGATTTGTATAACTGACAATCACCTACAATTTTTTGACATGATATTGAAAAAAAACTACTGAAATTCAGGTTGACGAGTTGAATACTAGTCGATGTGTGAATGTGATTTTGTGCTGAGAACATATGGCCTCCCCGTAGAACCACACACACTGGAATTCGAGAGACCACAAAAAGTGCCAGCAACTCTGAGGTAATGGCATATTAACTTAAGAGCTAGTAGAGAACCAGGGTTTTTCGAAAGCTTAAGAAAAGTTCAAAGAATTAAAATTTAATGAAAATAAATTCTAACTCCCACCTCCCAGTTTATCTTCTGCATGGACAGTTACTCTTGATGAAGATGGAATTTTCTTTTTAGTAGATAATTTAACAGAATACATAAAAATGTACTTTATGACAGAATGATTGTTGCTATTCCCCTTTGGCAATTAAACAGTGAATTGTGACTCCATCTGGCAGTAAATTAATAGTGTGCTAACATTTTTAAAGCATAAAAATAAACCTAGAAAAATAGGTTACTTAGTAGAATACAGTCTATGAGTGCATCTCTCTGTGCAAAAGTTAGGATAAATTAGAACCCAATCAGGTTTTAAATAGCTTTTACAAATCAAAAATAACAATAATTCTGAGAGAAGAATTTGATTAAGTTTCTTTAGAGACACATAAGACCCCAAGTAGATAACAAACTGTTAAATTTTCCCTTGACTTGGCTGACTTACACAGAAGCACTCATCCTATGCAGGATCAGGGAGCCTGGGGGAAGGGATGACATTTTTAAAAATGCAGCCCGCTGACTGAGTGTGAGACAGTGGAAAGCAAAAGAATTAAAATAAGGGCATTGTGAATATGAAACCTGTGCTTTACCTGAAAGATTGTGAAATTTTACTCTTGAAATTAATGCAAATTCAGTCCAGTGAAGCTTGATTTTCCAATGAGATTTCAATACTCTTACTGTGCACATCCATAGCAGATCTAAATCAGTGGCTCAAAAAATAATATACTGAAGTGTAAGGAAGTTAATCATGAAAAAGTAAAGTTCTGAATCATCACAAGAAAGCAAAGTATGTAGCATTTTCTGGACATGTATTACAGCAACCAATAATTATGAAATAATATTATTGGGCAATGTTATCAAGGTACACAATGACATCTACTGTATTATATCTGCTTTCTTTCCTAGATGAATGCATTCACACTCTCAATTCATTTTTATTCTGTTTGCTATGTAGTTTGATCCCATTACTCTGTCAAAGTAGCTCTTCTTCAATTCGTCACTAACAATCCATATTACAAACCTAGAGGAATGGCATCAGCCAGCAGGCCAGGGTCCCTACATTCCAGCTGTGGGACACCATGATGGAAGGAGAGAACCAACATTTGTCCTCGTGACTTCCCCTTATGCACATACGTAACACACATTCTCACACAAAATAGATAAATAATTTAAACTATGAAAGAATATAGATAGTATATTGTTATTTCAAACTTGTTGAGATCTGCATATATTACTATGATGTCCATGATGTACCCTCACTAGTTTCCCTAACCTTTGCCTGTGGTGAACATTTGTGTGTGTTACTAGGTGATTTATTGTAACCCTGCTTTGTTCTAAAGTGTTCACTTATATTGCAATGCAATAAACCCCAACCATCGTCTCTGTGCTTATGCTTCCTAAATTAATGTTTTCAAGTCAAACTTAAATAAGCTCATATTTTAAGCATCATATCAGAATTTATAGAAGTTACATTCTGCTCTATCCAATATAATGGATTATTGTGTTCTATCAGGAAAATTTTCTTTCTTTTCCATTTCCTTCTTTCATATTTCCTTTTCTCCTCCTTCCCATTCCTTCTCTCTTCCATCTCTATCTATTTCCTCTCCCCACCTGAACTTTTTTCTGCAAGGTCTAGCTATGTAATCCAATTGTCCTTGAATTTAAGATCCTCCCACCTCTGGCATCCCCAGGAGTACAGGGGCCATAAGCAAGAGCTACCACATTGAGTTTTACTCTACTCTCTGTGTCTGAAAGCTGTGTCCCTTCTAGACTTTTCCTAGCAAGTGAATAGTCCACAAGTGGTCAATTGCCTAATATTGAAACTCATCTAATTATTCTGTTACTCACCCCCCCACACACACATACCTAGTCCAGCACTGCAGATTACACCGCCAAATCTGTCCTTCAGCCACATACCTCTTTCCAACTCCATTGCCCTCATGGTTATCCAGGCATAACCAATTCTCACCTCTCACAATTGCCTTCTAACTCATCATACCATTTCCATTTTTAGTTTTTTTTACATTTATTTTACACATAGCAGAAAGTATACTTAAAAAGCTTATTTTTGATCTCAGTTAAATTCTTATTAAACTTTATTGTAATTGGATTAAAATAAACACATGTGGACATCCCATGAGATCCTATGAACCGATGCTGCCACCCACCACCCCCTTCATCCTCCCTTTCTATAGCCTCCCCACGGCTTGGCTTGTTTTAGTGTTCCAAGTATAACACATCTCCTGCCTGATCTTCTCTGTGCACGTTCTGATTTTTATTTATTTTGTTTCATATGTTGCGGTATTATGATTAACATGATTAATATGCTTAATTTACCAACTAATGACTTTTTCCTGCTTATTATAATTAAATAGATAATAGACATATTTTCAGAGAATTACTTGTCTATTTAGAAAAACCTGAAACTATCAATTTATTTAATTTTAAGTGATTTGGGGACAATAATCTCAGGACAAAAAAAAAATATCCTCAGACTTAGAATTGAAGAAATATTTCTTGTCAGTACTATATAAACTGAGATCAGAAACATGAACACCAGGACCTTGAAAGTTAGAGATGAATACAATAAACACGCAAGCATTGGTAACTCTGTGCTCTGAGTCCAGATAAAGACAAATGTGCAAAGAGAATCCACAAGATTCACGGTTAACATTTGAAAAGTCTGCTGTCCCACAGAGTTATAGAAATTGCTTTCCATTGATCTCTTTTCTCAGGAGAACAGAACAAAAGGAAACAAAACAGACTTTAATAAACCCCAGATCTATTTGCAGTCTTATTTTCCTTTCCTTTCACTCTAATGACCATCCTTTACATTGAGAATAAAAGTATACTAATTTACTATTCAAAGCACTGACCTAATTTCTAAGGGAGGAACAATAGCTGTTTCCAAAGTCTGGGTTTTCTTACCAATGCCACAGCTTGTAAGTTACAAAGTGGGCCTATTTACCTAGGTAAGAATTGTGGGTGCATTTAGTCATTCTAAACTCTACTTCCACATGTATTCAGTATGGCCTCTTCTGCAGGGCTCATCAGACATCTGCATTCTTTACTAGAACTTTATCAGAATATGCGGCCCTCACTACAAATGCTTGATCAGTTTTGCTTCATTTTTTTTCTAGGATCATCTATGACCAAACTTCTGTGAGTTCCATAATAACATTAATTTTATTTGTTATGGTCACATCTTTTCTTATTATGCTTAGTCTTATTTCAGCTTCCATTTTAACTAGAGTATATGATCAACTCAGAAAATACTCACTAAATAATACAATGGAAATACACAATGTTAATAAATGTTAAGTACTTATTATGTATAAAGCGTTTTAGATCTTCATTTAATTATCAAGCATGATAGAGTAAAATTATTGCCCTTAATCTCAATTAAAGTTGAGGGAACTTAGTCATAATCATGTAAATAACTTGCTTAGTATTACAGAGGTTGTAAATACTTAATCCAGAAAATATCCAAGGAGGTACTTGTTATTAATTCTCTTCCTCATTGGACCTAAAATCCTATGGACAATAAACATAAATGAATTAGCAACTTTAAGAATATAGCTCTAAGTGATAAACTAATACTATTATTCTGATAAGTGGACATAGTATTGAATCAAATCTTATGGTGTATTTGTCTACCCATAGATCACTGAATCTCTTCACTTCGAGCAGAGAAGCTTGTTGAAGTAGATTGCAATTAGCACAAACATCCTCCACTGCTCTAGTCCATAAGTCCTAAGTCCTAATTGGAACATACATATATCACACACTCACCAAGGCCCGGGGACCTTTGCAGAAGACAGAGTGGAAAGATTTTAAGAACGTGAGGTGGTGAATAATTTCAAGGGAACATTGTAGCAGGGCAGTGGCACATATACTCTCATAATTATTGCGGCAGCATGCACAAGAGCTGTGCAAGGTCAAGTAAGACACAATCCCAGTATGGAGAGGAGGCAATGTGGGCAAAGTTCCCCCACTAACTGGTAACTATTGGCATTGGATAGCTGTTAGGAGAGGGAGAGTTAATGTTCTTTAATGATGTGATAACTTGCTGGATGGATCAAACTCCAGAGCAGGAGAAGACTCTTTAAGACTCGCTGTGTAAGGAGGTGAGGGTGAAACAAAGTCTCTGGAAGGAGTTGATTGAAGTGGATATGATCAAATTATATCATATGAAACCATCAAAGAATTAATATAAATATTATTTTAATAGAAAACGTGTGTATTTTAGCAGGGTACAGACAATTTACTAAAGAAATACATGAAAAATTTTAAATGCAGACTTATATTCAATATGTATATAATCTGTTATATATGTATATATGTGTGCTATCTATTATATATTTGTTTACATTAACTGTGCTATATTTATATATATATGACTTATGTTAGTATAACATTTATTTACTTACTAATATAGGTTATCGTGTGTGTATATTCAGTATAAACACTCCATATACTGTAGAAACTCTGCAGCACTGGTTATATATAGTTTTGTCATTCATTTGTTTATTGATTTTAAGTGACAATTATGTATTTAATCTATTTAACTTTAGATTTATAAAATAATTGCAAATTTGCATAACTATTGCTCTATCAACAACAAAGCATATCAATTACCATTTTCAACTGCATTGTGAAAGATAAATTATCACCATACTACTGTGTTGTAAGAAAAATAATCATTTTTTGTTATTTTGCAGAAGAAAACATATATTTCTAAAGTTACAAAAATGATTTTATTCCAAAATGGAGATAAACGTTTACTTGCAAAGTTACATAAAATATATCTTGTAGACTCAAAAATATCATTTGAAATTAATCTTATCTACAGTGTTCACTGGGAAAAAAACTCTCCAAAGGTGTGCAAGCCATATTAATCTTTAAGCAATGTAAGTTCGAAAATCTCCTTAATCACTTTGTAAAAGTAGTGTTCCAGAAATATAAAAATTACACCCAATTTTTCACATTTTAAAGGTCCCACAAAGAATCCAGCATTTATAAAATCCAGGAAGGAGATCCAAATCTCACATACACTTCTTTCTCAGCATTCTTTCTTTCATAAGTAATAAATTATCCACTACAATGTTGCTTCCCTAGCCCATTTATGGACTGTGCATTACCGCACTGACAGGAAAAACGTAGTTCTGCCATCCAGGACTCTGGGGGTTGTTGGATAAGGATAGCCTCAGATTTTTCTGAATCCTTTTCAGATGAAAATTCATCAGGGTCTATGTCTTGGTCTCAATGTCTTCCTGAATACACCAGAGGCATAGAGACATGGAGACAATGATAGGAAGAATGACTCGGAGCTATGCAAGTGAAACAGAGCTCTGACCACACAATTTTACTGTATTACACAGCTTCTACAGGTAGAAATGCCTCCTGTGCCTATGTAGATAAGGACTGGGTATGTTGCTGTCTGCAGTACAGCTGCAACCCCTGGCAACCATGGATAGAACTGCATTCTGTTATGCATACCAGTTTCAGTACTTCTTGGTTGCCCTCAGAGCCTTGTAGTATCAGGCAAATGTGCACTGTAGTAGCTTCAGATGCAACTTATTTATCAGAATAATAGAAAACACAATCAGGAGATGCAATGTGTATATTACATACTGTTATTTGTTTAGTTCAAACAATTGTAAGTCACTGTACCTGCTGAGGAGTTCGGAGTCAAAGTTCTGTGAAAGATTCCATTGTGCTGCCAGATGAACCTTTTAATGAGGAATACTTTTTCAAGTGCATTACACTAATTAGCCATATCCTCACTGGCCTTCTTCCCAGAGTATCTTCCAGTTCACAGAACGCTGGTAGGACCTGACAGATACCACAGCATGAGGAAAAGTTCCAGTTTGCAGAGTTCGATGAGCTCTTGCCAACTTGAAGAGACAGATAGAAGTATAAGGCAAAGAACACCTTGTTTGTTTGTTTGTTTGTTTGTTTGTTTTTCTGCAAAATATTGGTTTATTTGTAAAACATGAAGGGAAGGAGAAAAGGAATACATTTCATTGAGCTGCTTTCCTAGGTTAAAATAGAGCAGTTCCATTGGGAGTCATGTTGAGTACTATATATCATTACTTTAATATTATTTGAGTAGGAAACTGATTTAGCTCCATTAATTCAGGAATTCAGTAACTGAATTCAGGACATCTTAGTCACGCAAGCAGGAAAGGAAAAGTGGACAAATATGAGAGTTGTTATGGTTTTAACAGAAACAAAATATTCCACTCACACAACTGCCCACCAATATCATTTCCCATCCACAATTAAACTCTGTCAGCAATTGTATTCCCCTCACAAGGACACATAATCTAACTTTGGAAATTATGTTTCTAAAAGGGCAACATTTTCAAAGTGCCTCTAATGACCTTGCTGAACTTTTCTCCCCAAACTGTTTTCACTTTATTATAATTTTAACTCTGAATTTGCAAACCTACAGGCTTTGGTCCAAATTATTTTTGGCACCATTCTCCTTACTGTGAATATACCTCAACTTGTTGCAGGAAATTACGCTACAATATAACATTAAAGACAATGGACCCTAGAAGTTAAAACTATCACAGAAACTAAATGTCACATCCATGTCCAGAATCTGGTAGAGTACAGCCAAGCATCTTCCTTTCCTGGAAGCTCATGGAGGTACCCCTTCTTATGCTAATCTTTTCTCTTGTCCCATCCTATGTTGTTCTCCATACATGATCATATACAGTTACAAGGCAGCCATGATGCAACCTCCTCAAACATCTATGATTCACATCCTATGGCATACTATTGTCAAACTGTTCCAAGTATTTCTGTTACCAACCACTATTGTGTTCAATATGAGGAGCTACGATAAAGATATCATCTTTAATTTTTGGTTGTGAGCCCGGCCTAGAAACTTCAAGTCTTTGAAGACAGAAATTAAAGAATATATCAGAAGATGGAAAAATCTCCCATGCTCATGGATTAGTAGGATTAACATAATGATGAAATGGTCATTCTACCAAAAGGAGTCTACAGATTCACTGCAATCCCCATCAAAATTCCAACACAATTCTTTACATTGAAATGACAATACTCAACTTCATATTAAAAAAAAGAAACAAACAACAACAGAAACAGACTAGCTAAAACAACCCTATAAATAAAAGAACATTTGGATGTATTACCATTCCTGATTTCAAGTTATACTACAGAGCTATAGTTAAAAAAAAAAAAAACCTTCCATGGTATTGTTATAAAAACTGACAGGATGATCAATGGAACCAAATCAAAGACCCAGACTTAAATCCATACAACTATGGATACTAGATTTTTGATAAAGAAGCCAGAAATTCACAATTGAAAAAGAAAGCATCAACAAATTGTGCTGGTCTAACTGGTTATCAGCATATAGAAGAATACAAATAGAACCATTTCCATCACCCTGCACAAAACTCAAGTCCAAGTGGATCAAGGACATTATTAACATATAACCAGATACACTGATCCTAATAAAGTGAAAGTGGGGAATAGCCTAGAATGCATTGGTACAGGAGACCATTTCCTGAAAAGAACACGTATAGCATAGACACTAAAAACAACAATCAGTAACTGGGAGCTCATGAAACTGAAGGTTCTATAAGGCAAAGGACACCATCACTAGGACAAAATGGAAGCCTAAGAACATGAGAAGATTTTCACCAACTACACATCAGATAGAGGGCTAATATCCAAAATATATAAAGAACTCAAGAACTAGACATCAACAAACCAAATAAGCCAATTTAAAAAATGGAGTACAGTATAAAAAGAGCATTCTCAACAGAGGAATCTCAGATGGCCTAGAAACACTTAAAGAAATGTTCAATATCCTTAGCCATCAAGGAAATGCAAATAAAAATGACTTTGAGACTCCATCTTACACCTGTCAGAATGACTGAGATAAAAAGCACAAGTGACAGCTCATTCTGATGAGGATGTGGAGTAAGGGGAACACTCATCTATTGCTGATGGCAGTACAAACTTGGACAACTACTATGGAAATCAATATGGATGTTCCTCAGAAAATATACTTCAAAACCTAGCTGTACACCTCTTGGGAATATACCCAAAGGATGCTCCATCCTACCACAAAGGTACTTGCTCAAATATTTTCATAGCAGCTTTATTCATAATAGCCAGGAATTGGAAACAACCCAGATATCCCTCAACTAAAGAGTGGGCAAAGATAATGTGGTACATTTACACACTGGAGTATTACTCAGTATTTAAAAACAATGACATATTGAAATTTGTAGGCAAATGGATAGAACTAGAAAAAAGTCATCTTGAGTGAGGTAATCCAGACCCAGAGAGACAAACATGGTATGTTCTCATTTATACAATCCATAGACCCAGAGAGGCTAAGTAGCAAAGAAGACTCAAAAGGGTGACTGCATAAATCTCCCTGGTAAGGGGAAATAGAATAGATTTTGTAGATGGACTGAGGACAGGTGGGTATGGGAACAGGAAGGACCAGGTTAGGGGATCATGGAGGGAAAGTACTAGGGAGATGACTGGAATTGGGGGGGGGGGCACTTGGGAGGTAGACAGAGAGGAAGAAAGAAAGAAAAGAGAGAGAAAGAGAGGAAGGAAGGAAGGAAGGAAGGAAGGAAGGAAGGAAGGAAGGAAGAAAGAAAGAAAGAAAGAAAGAAAGAAAGAAAGAAAGAAAGAAAGAAAGAAAGAAAGAAAGAAAGAAAGGTTAAAAGCCCTGAGGCAAAGCATGGATGAACAGAAACAGGTTAAGTTATAAGTGCTATCAAGAAGCAAGCCTAAGCTGAGCATTCATAACTAATAAGTAGTCTCCATGTTATGAACTGGGAGCTACTTGGTTGTCCAAAAGAAAGCATTTGGTGTTACAAAATGGAGCCCTAATTTCCACATCGGGCCTGAGAGAGCTGAAGAAAGAAAGACAGACAGAGAGAGAGAGAGAGAGAGAGAGAGAGAGAGAGAGAGAGAGAGAGAAGGAAGAAAGAAAGGAAAGAAAGAAAGAAAGAAAGAAAGAAAGAAAGAAAGAAAGAAAGAAAGAGAAAAAAGAAAAAAAAGCCACCACACTAAGTAGAAACAGCAAGTTAAATAAAAACGTTGGCCACAATGCAGGCACCCACTCCTAGATCTGGTTTAGTTGAATGCTCTTCCCTGTCAAAGGAAGCTCCTGGCCAGGGCCACTGGCTTAGGCTTGGCTTTCATTGACCAAAATAGAACAGATCCAGCTATCAGCACCAGAACTATGTGGTTGGTGGTAGCTCATTAGTTAAAAGTTTGGCCCACACATCAGAGAACCCTGCCAATGCACAGCTGTAGGCACTCTGTAAAGCATGTTCAGATGAAAAAAAAATATGTTACAATATGTTTTAAAATGTACATAGGCTTAAGAAAGAAAAGAAAAGGGATATAGACAGTCATAGAAAATAAGTAAATAGTTTAAAATAACAATAAAGTCTCTAAAGAAAGAATAAATAAATATAAAGGGAAAAAAGCCACACGAAAATGAAAAATATACAGGGAGTCCTTATACTGTAATGGTATTGTGTTGACTTTGAATTTGTTGAATGCTGATGAGTGAAACACAGCTGCTGAGAGACATGAAACTGAAAAAGGGACTGCTGAATTAAACCAACCTAAATACTTTAGGGATGTTAAAAAAGAGAATTCAAAAAACATACTGCATTTGAGAAGAGATTATGCTTTTGTGTCCACAGGAAATGAAAGGCTGTGGATTCATTCAAGGTTAATAGAGATCAGATTTGACCAGGAAGACCTCCTGAAAATCTTGGCTATAGACAAAAAGAAATAAACCTAGAAAAACTACAAAACGGATGGTATATATTTTACCTGATCAAACATAATACGAAAAATCATCTTTGGTTGGCTTATGTACAACACACAGTCCATGTTAATGCAGATATGCATGTTACCTTTGAAAGTTTGTGTGTTTTCAAAGCAAGGGGACCAGACACCAATGAAAATAGATGGCCCTGGTGATCCAGCCTCTCAGATTACCTCTGTTGTTATTTCCTTAGAGTTCTATATCCAGTTTCAAGGCTGCTGGCTAAGATGGTCCAGCCTCACAGACTATTCTAGCCAGGACTGCAGATAAGTCTTGTGCTTTTCCACTCCATAGAGACTGAACAACAAATGTTATGGCTAGTTTTCCCAAGACTTGACTATTACCTCCCTCAAGATCTTATCACCCACAGACAACAGGGAGCAGTCAAGAGAACATGATGCCCACATTCCCAAAAGGTAGGATAGGTGGTTTTTGGTCATTTGATGGGTTATGGATTTTTGTCAACATTTAAGGGAGGGATATAGGATAAAATTAACCTCAACTATTAACCTCAAATATTTTACATTGGTGTGGGTTTTTGTATATTGATACAAATTTAAAATAATTTTTGTTATGTGGAATGTATGTTTCTACTCTTGGTTGTGCTTATGCAGTGCATTTAAAAATGTAAAATATAATTAAGAAATGCAGGTTAGTAGTTTGTCATCTATAATAATCAAACTTGTAGTTACATTATGTAAGTTTTCAAGGTTAAACTGATACATTTAGATAGGTAGGTGATCTTCAAATACTTCAAAGAACTACAGAATATGACATTTAAGATGTTTAGTAACCTAAGGCTTTTCATGACAGTGACAAATGTCTGCTTTGGCAGCACGAATCTACTTCATCAAAAATAATGGACATCAAAGAACCTCCATATGGAATTTGCTTTCCCTGCTCTCGACTTGACTGCTAACTAAGCAGGACTCATAGGGCATCACAGAGACTGAAGGGACACTCACAGACACAGGACAGGTCTGAGCTAGGTCCTCTGCACATATGTAATGGTTCTGTATCTTGGTGCTCTTATGGGACTCCAGAAAGTGGGAATGTGTATGTGTAGGGGTGTATCTCTGACTCTTTTGCCTGTATTGGGAACCTTTTCCTCCTGCTGGATCGCTTTGTCCAGCCTGGATATGAGGGTTTGCACTAGCCTCGTTGTAATTTGTTATGCCATGTTCAGTTGATATGCCTGGGAGACCTGCTCTTCGTTTTGTTGTTGCTGTTTGTTTGTTTGTTTGTTTGTTTAAGTGTAATGGAAGAGGAGTGGAGGAGTGGAACTGTTGGAGAGGGAGGGGTAGACTCAGAGGAACGGAGGTCAGGAAAACCACAGTCAGGATGTAAAGTATATAAAGGATAAAAATTTAAAAAAAGATAAAAATGCATAATCTATAAAATGAGAGGAAGATGAGTATATGTCAGAATAATATTCCAGTAGAATCTCAAGATACTTTTCAAAAATGTAGGTAATTATACTAAACTTTCCACTTTTTCAATATACCAACATTGCTAATAGCAGTTTTAAAATAAACTTACTAAGTTTGAGATTGTTAGTATTTTAAGCACAGATTTAAAAAAATAATCTGGGCCGGGCAGTGGTGTTGGTGCACGCCTTTAATCCCAGCACTTGGGAGGCAGGGCCAGGCAGATCTCTGTGAGTTTGAGGCCAGCCTGAGCTACAGAGTGAGTCCCAGGAAAGGTGCAAAGCTACACAGAGAAACCCTGTCTCGAAAAACAAAAACAAACAAACAAAAAATCTGTTAAAATGATCTTGTTAACAAGTAGACTTAGGAACGGCAAATAGTCTGTGGCTATTCAGAAGGCTCTTTCAGACTAGGCCTTGGGTTTACATGTACCCAGGAATGAAGGGTGGCCCAAAGCCCACTGCACTGACATTCCAAGTTTTAAAAAGCAGATATTGTAATCACTAGTCAGCTTTGTTTTTTTAGGGTCTTTTTTTTTATTTCATCATACCTAGTTAAGCCCAGTCACATTTCTTCACTATGCATGAGTATAAGAAAGGGAAAAATGACTTGCACATATAAAACACTCTGTTATTTATACAGAGCACATTGCACACGATCAGACTAGTCATCCAACAACAATGCTGTGGAAAGATTAATAGAGAAAACAGGCTCAAAGAAAGTTAGAGCATTGATAATTTACTCAGCTAGGTTTAGACTGAACTTAATTTCAAGGTTAGTCTTTCTCATTTTGGTACCCATTGATGAGTGGCACACCCTTGCATAACTCTACATAAAACCTAGAAGAATTACTTATCATCTTAAGGACTCCCTGAATAATGTATCCTAGTGTCCTGAAGAAATAGCGGAGAGAATTAAATATGCATGATTTAGCGGGGAACTACTTTTCATAAGTTGATATAAGCCCAGGGAAACAGAGAACAGTCATAGTACATAGGCCAATATTCTGAAATTAAAGATCAGGATTTTACCAGTCATTTTCTGGACTTCCAAAATATATGCATTTGACAAAGTGTCTGGTAAGTTATGGTGTCAATAGGCATGAACATATTGTGATGCACAAAACAAAATCATCACCATCTTCACAGTTTAAAGGCAGTGGACAAGTTCACAGTGAGTGCTGTTTGGCTTCTTCCTAAGTTTCTTTGTTTCCTGGGTCTCTTACACTTTTTCACTCTGTAGGTAAGTATTAAATTTCATTGCAGTGTTGGATGCCTGTTAATATCAGTTTATTTTAGTATTAGAAGGTATTGCCACAGAGTTTCTTTTTCTTTATAAAAAATGGTTTCTTTTGCAAGGAAAAGAGTTATCTACTTCAACTAATCTATTTTCTTTTCTTTGCCTTTTGAATTCCAATGTTTTAGAAGTGACTTTTGATAAATGTGAAATAGAAGTTAAGATTCACTGAGTTTTCATGGTTTCTTATTTTACATTTTCTTTGATCACATGCTTTATAATGTTTTCCCTTTTAATCTCAAACTTCCCTCAGTTCTGTAAAAATCTGTAAAGTTTAAGGCTAAAAGGACAATTTAATCAAAATGCCCTTCTTTTCACTATCACCTCAAAGTATCTGTATTTTCTCCATCTCATTATTGCCAAATATATTGACCATGTAGTTTATGTCTCCTCACTACTTCATCCCACTAATGCTGCTCTTTAAGTTTTAGCTTCATGAATAATAGTTAATGTGACCATAGTTTCTTCTATGTCCTTTCCATTATGGTATCATCAATAATCAAACAGGCAGACTGATTGGCTAATATCTTCCTAGCTCATCTAATTTCTGTCCTTTTAAAAAGTCTTACCTATTAGATATTGACACTCTCCTATTATATCTCTCAAGACTATCTATTTCAGGTTGCTTTTCTCAAATATATTGACACTGAAAGATAAGCCTTGCCTATCTCAAATGAAAATTTAAGTTTCTACTCTGATATTTAAATCATTTGATAATATTTGAAAGAAGAAAGATATTTGAAATGAAACTGTTTGTAATACTAATTATTAAGGAAAGTACTACACTGTATACAGTGCCATAAACACCAGATAAATATTATATACACATATTAGAAAAACACACAAGCTCCTAATAGCTGTCCTTTTATTGTGGAAGGTATAAAACAAATCCTAGTATCATTGTTTTTCTATCATTTTAAGTGTAACATTGAAGTTAAATAAAATGTTATATTTAATACTGTTATCTAGTATAATTAAAAGAGTTAGATTGACACAATGTAAAAAAGCCAAGTTAAAACTTAAACAATGTTATTCAATATTTCTAAATATGATTTGTTGATTTTTGCTTTCTATTTTTAACATAAAACATCTATTTTCAGACTATTTTATAATTCTGCTCTAGAACCACTCAACTTGCCCAAAGAGTGGTCACTATTACTATGTGTATTTCTAATGATGTTTTAAAACTGAAGAAATTAGGCCTGTCACTGGAGGATGACCTTCTTAAAGTGAATATATTTTAATTTTTAAAATGTATTATTTCATTTTACTTTATTCTATGTGTTTCGGTATTTTGCTTATGTACCATCTCTGTGCCCAGTGCTCCTAGAGGATGGAGAGAGCTTCAAAGCCCTTGGAACAGGATTAACAGAGGAGTGGACTGCTGTGAGGGTGTTGGGAATCCAATCCTTGTCCTCTGGAAGAAAAAAAAAAACAGTGTTCTTAAACAGTGAGCGATCTCTCCAGTCACAGAAATGAGGATCTTGACTTTTTGTTCAATCTTTCTTATATCTTACACATTCCTCTATAATACTTCCTCTCCCTCTACAAACCTTTTCATACTAGTTTCAGTTAATAACATAACTTAGCATCACATGTGGCTGGAGACAAGGTACACAGTTTCTGTTGAGATGACATATCAATTGGACAGCATAATATTTATCAATTGAAGTATAAGCCATAATTTTAATGCAATTCAAATGAAATTGTAATCTCTGGTCTGATTTAATACATAGAAGAAACAAATTTGGAGTATTTGCATATTCTTTTGAATGCAGTATTTTCTCAATCTCAGAAAAGTATCATATATTACAATGAGGATATATGAAAGGTAGGAACCTAATGAATAAAACTTAATTATGCCAGGCTATAACAAAGAATACAATTTTCTATGGTACAATACTATTCCAGAAAATATATAAATTTCTTAAGTGGTTAGTATATTGCCTTCCCTTTTGTATGCACTCCATCAAATAATACATGTTGCCAACAGTATTGCTTACCAGGCATCAGCTGCCTTACTCTGAACATAGGGAATCACTTCATTTAGATTGCAGAGTAGCTCAGTTTTTAATTCAGGTAGTCTCTGCTCTGAATTTACTGTTATTAGCCATTGGTTTGTACAAAAGCTCAACACATTTTTCTATACTCAAGAGTTAATAGAAAATATGTTTCTGAAAGATCGTTCTTGAGTCATGTCCATTTTTATTCAGCATCTCCATCTGGATATTGAAACACTATTATTCTCTTTTAGTGTCACATATTACAGTAACCAAACTACAAAGTCAGAAAAACTGTTAAAAGCACTTTGATATTTATCATAATACCCATTAAGTAAAACAAGTTAGCAAGAAAAATTTAAAACTATAAAAAAGGATGGTTGGGTGAAAGAGAAGAAAACCCGGAAGACAATGATGTTAATGAATCACACTTTGAAAATGTATTCCTTGACTCTAGCTAGGGAAGCAGGTATACTAACTGCAGAACTACACCTCCCCTTCCCAAATCCAGTTCTGGAGTCTCCCTCCCAGCTCTGTATCAAGCTATCTGCTGTGGCCACCACTTCCCCCTTTGCCATATATCCAGTGGATTACACAGTTTTCTCTTCAAACTTTCTTCCTCCAACTCAACTATTCATCATAGCTCCTAACTCTACCAGGAATTCCCTGAGAGCCTACAGGCCATTCTGGCCAGGAAAGCAGATAGCCTAAGTGCAGATCTTCATCTCTCCCTCTTCTCCTCCAAATCCAATCCATCAGTCTCATCTCCAGCTCTGTATCAGACCACATGCTGTGCCTATCACTTCCTCTAAGCTCCCATCTCCAGTTAATAACTCAGATCTCCTCATCCTTATTCCCCAATTATACTTTTTTCTCGGCCACCACCTCCAGCAAGCATTCCCTAGAAAACCACCAGCAATGTCCTCCAGAGAATAGTAGTCCAGAGAAGGAAGTAGGCCAACAGAGCCAGTAGGTAATCTTCGGATCATCAGTCTCCTTCCTCTCTTCCAAATCTGACATCCCAGTCTCATGCCAGCTCTGTAGCAGTCTATCTGCTGTGTGGCCACTCCTCACTATCTGACCTATTCCCATTCCAGGACACTAAGCCAATTCTGGTGAAATGACCATCCTTTTCTCCTTCCTGTGGACCATCTCAGGTTCCACAACCCTTAGTCCATCCCCATCCCTAAGAGTCAGTTCACAATACATGAAAACACATTTCACCTGCAACCCCCAGTGGCCACAACAGACAGGATCCAAAAAGAATTCTTTTCAAGGCAGCACATAGCCCCAAAACTCACCTAAGAAGGAGAGAGGGAAACAGAAACCAAAGATCAAAACACTCAACAAAGTGAGACCAACAAAGACAAGACCACATGTTGGTATCTAGATTTATAATTTTCCCAAATCCAGATGCCTAGACACCAGTGTAAAAACACAACCAACACAAGCCAGGCACCATATATCCACTAGAGCCTAAAATCCTACCACACAGTAGGCTCTGAAAAAAAGCAACATAATTGAAACATAAGACAGGGACCTCATGATAGAGGCCCTTAAAGAGGAAACAAATAAGTCCATTAAAGAAATATTTAACAGTTCAAGACCTCAACATAGAAATAAAATCAATTAAGAAAACTCAAACTGAGGAAAATCTGGAAATGAAAACTTTAGAAACTGGAACAGAAACCTCAGAGGCAAGTATCACCAAGAGAATACAGGAGATGGAAGAGAGACTCTCATATACTGAAGGCGTATCAGAATCAAAGGGTTCTTTAGTCAAAGAAAATGTTAAATGTAAAAAATCTTGGCACAAAACTTCCAGAAAATCTGGGACACTATGCAAAGACCAAATATAAGAATAATAGAAATAGAGGAATAGAGAGAAACCCAGGTCAAAGGCACAGAAAGTATTTTCAACAAAATTGAGAAGAAAATGTCCCTAAGCTAAGGATGGAGATATCTATAAAGATTCAAGAAACATACAGAACAACAAATAGACTGGAAAAGAAAAAAATCACCATAATAATTAAGAAACTAAAAGGAAGACTATTAAAAGATTTAAAGGAAAAGAAAAAGCAACATGTCAAGGCAGATCTGTTAGAATTACAATTGACTTATCAGTGGAGACTCTAAAAGCCTTTAGGGCCTGGAAAGATATTCTACAGACTCTAATAGATCCACAGATGCCATCCCACATTACTATATCCCACAAAACTTTCAATCACAATAGATACAGAAAATAAGAAAATTCATGATAAAAAATACCCAATATCTATCTAAATATCCAGCCCTACAGAAGATGCTAGAAGGAAAACTCCAACCAAAATAGGTTAACCATACCCCAGAACACACTAGGGATAAATAATCCCATACCAACAAGTCAAAAGAGGGGGAACACAAACACAGACATGCACAACACAACAACGATATACCAGGAATCAACAAATACTGCTCATTTATATCTCTTAACATCAATGGCCTCACTATCCCAATAAGAAGACACAGACTAAAAGAATGGTTGCAAAACAGATTCCATCCTGCTTCATCCAAAAACACACCTTACCATCAGTGATAGACATCACCTCAGAGTAAAAGGATGGGGAAATATGTTCAAGAAAATGAGCCTACAACGCAAGCTGGTGCAGCTATTTTAATATCTGATAAAGTAGACCTCAAACCAAAACTAATCAGAAGAAATAAGGATAATACATACTCATGAAAAAAAAAATTCACCAAGAAGACATTGGAATTCTTAACATTTGTGCCCCAAACAAACACAAAGTTACCTTTGTTCATAAAAGAATCCCTACTACAGCTTAAAACACATATTGAATCTCAAACACTGATCATGGAAGACTTCAAAATCCCACTCTGACAGGTCATCCAGACAAAATTCAACAGAAAAATGCCAGAGCTAACTGGCTTCATAAGACTAATCAACCTAATGGATGTTTACAGAATGCTTTGCTCAAACACAAAAGAATATACTTTCTTCTTAGCACCTCATGAAACTTTCTCCAAAGGTGATCATTCTAATATGAAGCAAGTTTTAACAGATATAAGAACATTGAAATAACATCATGCATCCTATATGATCACCACAGACTAAAGCTGGATATCAACAACAGAAGCTTACAAATTCATGGTAAGTGAACAACTCCCTACTGAATGAAAAATAGTCAAAGCATAAATTACAAAAGAAATTTTGAAAGAAGCTTTCTAGAATTTGAGTAAACAACATATCCACACCTATGAGAAACAAAGAAGGCTGTTTTAAGAGGCAAGATCATAGCACTAAGTGCCTGTATAAAAACAAAAACAAACAAAAAGCCCTAGAGAGTTCTCAGACAAGCAACTTAACAGCACACTTGGAAGCTCTAGTAAAAAAAGAAGAAATCACACAAAAGGAGTAGACAGGAGGAAACTCAAGGCTGAAATCAATAAAACAGAAAGAAAAAAAAACAATCCAAAGAATCAATGGAACAAAGACTTTATTCTCTGAGAAAATCAATAATGTTGACAAACCCTTCTCCAAATTAGGTAGAAGATAGAGAGAGAATACTTCAAATTCCAAATTAACAAAGTTAGAATTGAAAGGGGGTTGAAGAGGCACATAACAACAGACATTGAGGAAATCCATACAATTATAAGGACATTCTTTAAAAAACTGTACTCCATCAAATTGGAAAATCTAAAATAAATGGTTAATTTTGTCCATATATACCACCTACCAAAGTTACTCAAGATTAGATAAGCAAATTAAACAGACATGTAACCCCTAGTAAAATAGAAGCAGTAATTTACCCCACCCCTGAAAAAAAAAGCCCAGAGCCAATTGGCTTTAGCACAGAATTCTATCAGATATTCAAAGAAGACCTCATGTCAATACTCCTCAAATTATTCCATAAAATAAAGGAACAGTGCCTAGTTCTTGACATAATTACACTGATACCCAAACCACAGAAAAACTCATCAAAGAAAATTGCAGACCAATTTCCGTTATGAACATAGGTTCAAAAATTCTCTTGATCTCAGTCCCTGGGGGAGGCTTTGCCCTGGAGGAGGTGGGAATGAGCGGGTGGGCTGGGGGGAAGGTGAGGGGGGTGGGAGGGGGGAGAACAAGGGAATCTGTGGTTGATATGTAGAACTGAATTGTATTGCAAAATTAAAAAAAAAATAAGTACGTTAAGTGTGATGTACATTTCAGAATATAAACATATACTGACTTATAACATTATCTGACATAAATATATTCAGTTCTCCATTAAGTATGCCTCAGTGTGCCTGAAAGAAAATCAACAAAAATATAAATAAAAATAAATTCTCAATAAAATGTTGCAAACAAAATTCAAGAAGACATAAAGAAGACCCATCATAATCAAGTAGGCTTTATCCCAGAGTTGCAGGGATTACTCCACCACATACACAAACTGCAAGGCAAAAAACCACATGATCATCTCTTTAGATGCAGAAAAGGCCTTTGACAAATTCAATATCTTTTTATGATAAAACTCTCAAGAGATTAAGGATACAATGGATATACCTCCACATAATAAAGGCAGTTTACAGCAAGCCCATAGCCAAAATCAACTGCAATGGAGAGAAACTAAAACAATTCACAATTCCCCTAAATTCAGGAACAATGCAAGGTTATCCACTCTCTCCTTACCTATCACATTTATTTTTTGTAGTCTTAGCTAGAGCAATAAGACAACTGAAGGAGATACACATTGGAGAAGAAGTCAAAATATCTTTATTTGCAAATGATCTGAATATACATAAGGTAGCCTAAAAATTTCTTCAAGAAACTCCTACAACCAAAAAAAAAAATTCAGCAAAGTAGCAGAATACAAAATTAACTCACAAAAAATCTGCTGCCCTCTCATGTATAATAGGCAGACTGAGAAAAAAATCAGGGAGATATACTTTTACACAATAGCCTCAAAAAATATGTAATATCCTGGGGTAATTATAACAAGGGAAGTGAAATGTGTATGATAAAAATGGTGGTGGCGCACGCCTTTAATCCCAGCACTCGGGAGGCAGAGCCAGGTGGATCTCTGTGAGTTTGAGGCCAGCCTGGGCTACAGAGTGAGTTCCAGGAAAGGCACAAAGCTACACAGAGAAATCCTGACTCAAAAAAAAAAAAAAATTCAAGATGTTGAAGAAACAAATTGGAGATGATATCAGAAAATGGATCTCATGCTCATAGATCAGTAGGATTAATAGAATACAAATGGCAATTTGCTCTGCCCATAACCTTGGGCTACCTGGCCTGATTAGCAGGAACTCGCTTTGGAGACCAGGCTGGCCTCAAACTCACAGAGATCTGCCTGCCTCTGCCTCCTAAGTGCTGGGATTAAAGGCATGCACCACCAACGCCCAGCTCCTCCTTTTTTCTTTAGAAAGACATTACATTTATAATAAACCCAAAGCGAGTTCCAGGAAAGGTGCAAAGCTACACAGAGAAACCTTGTCTCAAAAAAAGCAGGATATAATATAGAAATGATAAAAAATGGGTTATTGAATCTGCTTTGACCCACAAAAAACCTGCTAATCTCAAAATACTTTATATTGGTATGGATTTTGGTTTATTGATTCAAATTTAAAGTTAATTTTGTTATATTGTATGTATGTTTCTACTCTTGATTAAGATATTGTACTCATACAGCTCATTTTAAAACATAGTATATTATTAAGAAATGCAGATTAATAGTAATCTATAAGAGCAAACTTATAGTGATGTTGGGAATATTTTCTAGGTATACAGAGATATATTTCAGACAGACAGGCAATCTTCAAATACTTCAAAGACCTAGAGAATATGGCATTTAAGATGATTTAATAATATAAGATTCTTTTCTTGTGTGACAGTGAGAAATATCTGCTCCTGGCAGCACCAATCTACTTCATAGAAGATGATAGACATTGAAGAAACTCCATATGGAGTTTACTTTCTTTGTGGTAAAAGTATGCCATTGTGCAATAAAGTGTTCTTGCCTTGACCGCTGACAGTGTGCTATCTAAATTAGATAAGCAGGACACACCAAAAAAAAAAGACTGCCAAACTTTGCCAAGACAAGGTAGGACAGCCCTTCAGAATACCCTACTTCACAGAAAAGTCTGTCAGATATACTAGGCCTTCAGGCTGAGGATTGATTCCACAAGTTACAAAAGAACTTTGGGTGACTGTCCAGGCACCCAGAAATCTATATAATTTCTAGAATTTTGGAAGTTGCTTTACAATGCACTTCCTGTTTGCTTAGGAAATATTATATCCTTCTGGGGTTTTTGATAGAGTTGAAGAATAGGTAGTTTTACTTATAGTTTTCCTTAGTTATGATAAAAGGTAAATTAGATATAAAATTTTAGACTTATAAAAATAGGATAGATGATAGAGTATTTTCTTTAATTTTACCAAATACAAATAGATATTGTAACTGTAATTCTTGCTTGATTAACTGTTTTGTTGTATGTAATTTTACTATGTTAAAATGAAAACCTTCCTTTTTGATTAGACAGAAAAGGGGAAGCGCTGTGGGATGGCCTTCCTGTGCACTGTGAATATGTGTTGCTACCAATGGCTAATAAAGAAGCTGCTATGGCCTACGACAAGGCACAATAGAGTCAGGTGGGGACTCCAAACTGAGAGACAAGGTGAAGAAAGGCAGAGTTGGGAGACGCTGAGTGCTGCCAGGGGAGCAAGATGTAATAAAATACAAGTAAACCCAAGAGACACATGGTGGTACACATATTAATAGAAATGGTTTAATTTAAGATGTAGTAGCTAGCTAGCAATAAGCCTGAGCCATAGGCCAAACAGTTTGTAATTAATATTAAGCCTCTGACTGGTTATTTGGGTAGTGACAGGCAGGAGAGATTTATCTGGCTACACGTTGCAATTCCCATCAAAATTCCAACACAATTGTTCACAGATCCTGAATAGACAATTTTAAGCTTCATATGGAAACACAAAACCACACAATAGCTAAAACATCCCTGACTGCAGAGCTGCAGGCAGTATCACTACTCAATTTCAAATTGCACTACAGAGCTATTGTAATAAAAAAAAGTATGATATTGGCACAAAAACAGATATGTTGATCAATGGAATTGAATTTAACTCCAAGAATCCTCACACCTATTGACACCTTGTTTTGATAAAGAAACCAGAAATTCACACTGGAAACCAGACTGCATCTGAACAAGTGGTGCTGGTCACACTGGAAACCAGACTGCATCTGAACAAGTGGTGCTGGTCATACTGGATGGCTTCAAATTGATCCATACTTACCACACTGCACAAAAAAAAAAAAAAAAAAAAAAAAAAAACCTCCAAATGGACTAAGGATCTTAACATACAACCATATTACAGTTAACTTGACAGGAGAGAAAGTAAGACTCATTGATACAGGAAAAGTCTTTCTGAACGGAACCCTTAGTGCTCAAGCACTAAGATCAACAATTAATAATTGGGACATCATAAAACTAAAAAGCTTCTGCACAGCAAAGGAAGGACATTATCACTTAGACAAAGCAGCAGCCTACACACTGTGAAAGTATTTTTTTATAAGCAACACATTCAACAGACAGCTAATATCCAAAACACATAAAGAATTAAAAAACATTGATACCAAGAAAAAATAGCACAATTTAAAAATAGATAGCAATCTAAACAGAATTCTAAAGAGAGGAAACTCAGATGGCTGAGAAACATTTAGCAAAATGTTCAACATCCTTAGTCAACAGGCCAATGTAATTCAAAACTACATTGATATTTCATCTTATATCAATGAAAATGGCCAGGATCAATAAAACAAATGACAGCTCATGCTGGTGATTATGTAGAGTAAGGGAAACATTCATCCATTGCTGGAGGAAGTGCAAACTCATGTAGTCACTATGTACCAGTATCTCAGGAAGATGGGAATTGATATAACTCAAAATCCAGTTTTACCATTCTTAGATGTATATCCAAGGGATGCTTGCTCCTACTGCAGAGACATTTTCTCAACCTTTTTCATTGCTGCTCTATTCATAATAGCCAGAGTTTGAAAATAAGCTAAATGATCCTCAACAGATTGAGTAGATGAAGAAAATGTGGCATGTTTACAAAATAGAATTGCAGGTAAAAGGATGGAGTTAGAAAAATAATCATCCCGAGTGAGGTGACAGACTCAAAAAGACAGATATGTTATGTGTTTGCTTATATATAGATATTATCTTCTGCAGCAATAACCAAGCTGCAATTGGTAGAACCATAGAGGTTAGCTTTAGAGTCAGATACTTGTGGCAGGGGCAGGTAGATCTCCCTAAACAAGGGAAATAGAATAGATAGTTATGGATGAATAGGATAGGGTACTGTAACAGGTGGGTCAATGGGGAGAAAGAAAGGGTTGGATGATGCAGGACATAAAGGGAGAGACAGCTAAAATTAAGGTTCATTGAGGGGTAGTATGGAAAACTAATACAGTAGAAGCTTCATAAAATATATACATATATGAATGTGATCTAAATCAAATGGCCAAATAATGGGGGAGACAGCCCCAACTGGACATCTCTTGTTTTCAAATGAAGTTTCCTGGACTGTGAATGGGTTACATCTAAATGAGTTCTTGGCCAAAGGGGTCTTTTTCCTAGGAGCCACAATCTTGTTTCACTCCTTGTTACTCTGGTTCTTGGAAACAAGTCCCATATTCTTCCTCTTCTGAGGCTCCTAGCTCCACATATTCAGATGCAAGTACATAACCTATAGTAGCGGCAGAAACCAGGTAAGTCAATAACAACCATGTTTGGTTGGGTTCGTTGTGGGTGAGCAATAGAGAGGAGAATAGCAGAGGTACAGGTGATCTGAGGCCTATTTTTAAAATAAAAAAAAAAATGGGTTTACTTTAGACACCAATTCTCAATGTGGTATACATGGCACAATGTTTTTAAAATTCAACCAGAATGTGAAACTATGAGCAAATCCTAACCAATGCTTCCTCTTTTGCATGGAAATTATTGGGCTGAGGAATAAAAGGAATTGGGTAAATTAGAGCCTGTCTGACTTTTCAAACAATGAGGACATTATCTCCTAAATTTGGTTCTCTTCTAATAAAGAAGATCACTTTTCAAATCCTGATCCTGAGTACAGATATTTAAGCTGTTATCTTCACTGACTTTTTGAAGATGATAAGTCAGAATGAATCATCTATACTAATGCATATGAAATTGGATTTAAAGGTTATGTTAACTGAATGGCACCACACTTCCTTACCAGAAGCATCATTTTTGAGCTTGGTCACCAGAATGATTTTAGTTTTTTAATTTATTTGTCATAACCATTTTAATTATATTCTTATTAACTTAAAAAATTTCAGCTAATTTCCCTCAATTCTAAATAACTTGTCCTGAGCTTTTTATTGTGAGTAGAGAGAGAGAAAACATGAATAAGAATGCAGATCTAAGAGTCAGGAAAACAAAGGGAAGTCAGTAGGGAACCACTAGCCTTCAGAGTAACAGACTTGGAATGTGTTCTCTGAAGCCCTATTTTTAAATCAATCACTTTCTGTGTGATGGTGTTTGGTCAACTTAGCAACAAGACATTTTTACATCATCTTAAACTTGAGTTTCATCAGATATAAAATGCTGCAGCCTATCTCATATTCCTTAGAGAATATAAAATGAAATCAGAGAAGTTGAGCTGCAAGCCCATGTCATATTTCTCAGAGAATCTAAGAAGGAATCAAGAGCGCTTTGCTCTAATGACAGCTTTCTTTTTGTGGCCATGTAATTTCATTTTAAGTAGAGCCATCTCACTGCTTCTCAGTGCCTCTATCAGAGGGAGCAAATGTGCTCCATCATCTGCTTAAAGTACACAGAATCAATAAAATATGGTTAGTTCCCTATAAACTTGGGTAGGATTATGACTTCAGAGCACTTCTGTTCACGTGCAATCTCTCAGTAAGTGGTAAGTTATTGCTTTTCCAATGTGAATACTTCTATAGTCCCACTCTCTTCATCCCAACCTCCTCCTGCTTTCCCTTTCCAAGTAATTTGTTAAAATCACTTTATTTTTATATAGCTTAAGCCAACACTGAGCTCCTCCCTTCTTAGTTCCTGTGAGTTTTATTACTTCCACCTCATCATCACCACCACTGTATTTTGAGTACTTACTGTGTGGAAGCCATTTCCAAATGACAGAATAAAATTGGATTTCAGGGGATTCCATATTTCCCCCACAAATTCAAAAGTATGATTTAGCAATTCTTCATCAAAATCAATCTACTATGAAAGAAAAAAAACATGATTGACCTTTCTTTCCTATGACCAAGTAGAAAGAATATCACAGTTTCTTCATGCTCACTTCATCTGAAAAGTCTATTCCTGCCTGAGAGGCATACAACACATGCATCTTAAATACTGAGTGTTAGAAGTATCCATAACTTTTATCCCTTTATCTCCTTGCATCGAGTTCTTATAAGGTAAAAGGTTATAACTTGTTTGATCAGATTGCTTTCCAACTTCCTAAGAAAAATTTATCACAGACTTAAGAAGCTGAAAATAAAATATATAGTAAGTTATTTTTAAGAAAATTTATCTCTTTAATCACGATATCAAAAAGACTGCAGGGCGACTTATACCAATTTTGCCACCGTTACAAGAGGTATCCCCTACTATAATAGATAGACTCCTTGATATGAACAATTGCTCTGAATGGCCTATGCATCATGTTGACTATCAGCCATTTAAGAATTATATCATGAGATAACAAGATATTTTAATTTGATCAATTGGTCATTTAAATATTTTCTTTATTCCGAATTACAAGCACCATAGAGTAATCTCACTTTCCCTTTAAAATTTATTTCTCTAGTCTAATTTGCATGTTTGTGAGAGTTTAGATTGTTGGTCACATGATGTTTATGAAACACATTGAATTGAATCAGATTTTCATTTTTGAATCTAGTTTGTATCCACTAAGTTCAATTACTTGCACATTCTCCAACAAATTTCAGGGAAAACGATTTAATACAGCCTGAAAATTTCTAATATGAAAACTCAAAATCTGAAATGCTTAAAATGTGAAATATTCTAAATACTGACATGATACCATACGTGGGAAAATTATAAGTCTGATCTTATGTAAAATGTTATAATCAAAACACAGGTGCACTAAAAATTTTATAAAATTACCTTTATAATATACATCACTATAAAACAGAAGTGACTTTTATGTTTAGACATGGGTATCATCTCCAGATAGCTCATGCATATTCAAACTACATAGAACTTCTGGTTATTAGCATTTAAAATGTGGGATAATTAAAATATATAAATCTCCATGAAACCGATAATATGACAATAAAACAAGTTATAACAAAATCAAATACTTGTTCAGGATCTTAAGGCCATTCAAGACAATGAAAGACTGAGAAAATGTTACAAGACTCCTTTACCAAGGAAAACCCCATGTACATAACCTTAGATATGACAATAGAACTAAAAAAGAACTTCAGTGGGCAAAATTATGGAATTAGAACAAGTTCTAGGCTGGACATCAAAAATGTAATTACTGGAGTCTAGGGGAAATACTCAAGATCAAACTATAACATACCAAATGTCAATCAGTATTATTGAGCCAGTCTTCACTTTCTGATATTGACTGTTCTGCAAACCAGGCTCATATTCTGAAAGTTTTATTTGAAGCTTTACTTTCAGTAATATGGAGAATCTAAAGAATGAGATGATTGGACTTATGTGAGAAAGCCTGCACTTTATGTCAGAAGTACCTAAATGAGTTATCTACCAAGATTTAGAAAAACAGCAACATAAAGGAGCAGCCTTGCAGAGCATGGCCAAGGAACATACTCCCTCACAATTTATTTTAACATGCTCAGGGAAAAACAAATTCTTGCACAACATTTAAGTAAAGGATACAAGACCAAGACACAGAGATGAATGAAGTTCTATGTGTATGCACTATTTACTATTTTACTTGGAAGAACAAACATGTTGTTTGAAACTAATAATAGTAATAATATTGAAAATATCTGCACTGATAAGTAGAATAAGATATAAAGAGTGTATCTTTACTTAGAATTGAAGTTAGAACCAATAAATACATTCATCTACATATATAGAGAGTAAAAATTATTTACAAATTTATATGACTTATTGACATCATTTTCCCAAAAATATAAACTTACCAAAAAACAAATAGATAAATTTAAGCAAATATGCATGAGACATTGCATCTTTTTGCAAGGATAAGAAGAGGGAAGAGGAAATAGAGATTATTTTGTTTGTTGTTTGATTTAGCAAAGACACTTTTGGCTCTGTGACAAAACCAATGCCTCACACAGCTCTAAAGATCTTTTATCAGGACCTTCTATAACTTGAACCCTCCCATGAAAAAGAAATCACATTTGAAAGATACATGTCACACTTAAACTCTAATGATAGCAGTTTAAGAGGTTAAAGGGTAAAGTCACAAGGAGGGAACCCTTATAGATGAAATAAGTCACTTTATGAATGGGATGGAGAGAGGTAGGCAGGTCCTATTGCCCTTCCAACTTCTGCTATATGAGGAACATCAAGAAGGCCTTCCTCCATACCCACAGGCTAGCTTCCTGGTCTTTGACACCCCAACCATCAGAAAAAAAATTATATTCTAGTATTTACTTGTAGTATCACAAACAGTTGAGATGGGAATAATAAGCCATGCAGCACAAGTCTTTCAACTCAGGCTGCAGTGACACACAGAAAATTCTGAACTTGATCTCTTATGTGAGAGAAAGCAGTTTGTTAGTTTTCTGAGTCTTAGGTCCTTGACTGTAAATGTTAGACAATGAAAGTACTTAACACTTCAGTTATGAATAGCTGAAATTGACTCCAATTCATTAATAAGGGACATTTTTTACTTTTATTTGCTCAGAAGTATAACAAATCTTCAAAGGAAAGTGAAGAGATTCCACTTAGTACTTCTTGTTCTTGTACATTATCTTCCCACATCAGAACCATGCTGCAGATGGTTATTTTGATAACTCAGATAGGTATCCCTCAGTTGGATATGGGCTTAAGTCACTGTTATGGATGTACCCTAAGCAAAAGCTACTTCTCACACCCCTTACCTGCCATATGTCCTCATTCAACAGTGTGAGCCCCTGTAGAGACTTGTCACCATAAGTACACTTGTCACACTAGTCTATTTGTCACCCTAATGCAATAATGACTGACTTGGATGCTGTTCACAGCCACTGGCCAGTGTCCAAAAGAAATCTTGAGTTACTTATTGTTTTCCTTGGCAAAAATCAAATTTAAAATCTCATTTCTACTGAATTTATTTTTTCCACAGCATTAAAAACTTACGTTGAAACATTTTAAGCCAGAGGCAATCTGAATTCAAAACAGTTTTTTTACTCTTGATTATATTTTTATTAATTAAATTTATTTATTTATTTTGCATCCTGACTGCAGTTTCCTCCCTACTTTCCTCTCATTCCCTTCCCCTACTTTCCCTCTGCCCCCCCCCCCAATTCACTCCACCTCATTTCTGTTCAGAAAAAGGCAGGTCTCCCATGTGTGTCACCAGTGCATGGCAGACGAAGTAGATGGAGGAATAAGCTCCTCTCCTCTCATTAAGGCTTGGTAAGGCAACCCAGCATGAGGAATAGTTCCCAAAAGCCTACCAAAGCATCAAGGACAGGCCCCACTCCAACTGCTAGGAGTCCCACAAGTAGACCATTGTAGAGGGACTAGATTGGTCCCATGTGAGCTCCTTAGCTGTTAGTCCAGTGCCTTTGAGATCAAACCTATAAGCCCAGGTAAGTTATCTCTGTGGGTTTCCTTGTGATGACCATGACCCTGCCCTTGGCTCTTATAATCCTTCCTCCTTCTCTTCAACAGAATTCGCAGAGCTCAGCCCAGTACTTGGCTGTGGATCTCTGCATCTGCTTCCTTCAGTTGCTGAAGGAAGGCTCTCTGATGACAATGAGGATAGTCACCAGTCTGATTACAGGAGACGGCCAGGTCAAGCGACCAATCACTATTGCTAGGAGTCTTAGCTTATTGCTGGGGTCATCCTCATAGATTGTTGGAGTTTCTCTTCTACTAGGTTTCTACCTGACCCTGAAATGCACTCCCACCATCAAGACATCTCTTTCATTATTCTCCTCCTTTCTCCCACCCCCACCCTGATTCCTCATGTTCCTATCCCCACCTGCCACCCCAGTTTACCTGGTAGATCTCTTCTATTTCCCCTTCCCAGGGAAATCCATGTGTCCCTTATTGGGCCCTCATTGTTACCTAGCCTCTCTGGGGCTGTGGATTGTAGCATGGTTATCCTTAACTTTACAGCTAATACCCACTAATGAGTGAGTACATACCATATTTGTCTTTCTGGGTCTGGGTTACCTCACTCAGGATGATTATATTTAATTCTACTATATAAACCTATACATACCCATTTATGTATTTATTTGTTTGTTTATTTATTTATTTGTAAAACACACATACCAACATCAACCTATTGGCCTACTAAGAGAAATTCCTCATAAGTTATATATACCTTATGAAAAGTGTCTTTCTCTTATAACATATGGAAGCAACTAATAGCTTTGTTTTCTCTTTCTTTTAAAACCAGCCCCACTCCCATCCCCTCAGTTTTACTCTGCACAGTACCTAGTTGAAGAATTTCACAACTACAAATCCCAAACCACAGCAGTTCCTGTACATGTGCCAGGGTACAATGCACTTATCAAGGAATATGTAAAGCAGTATCTCTCTTGAGAACCAATCTACATATTGAAGCATGTTCTTCCTTATGTGAAAAGCAGGTACTGAAATACACTTCCCAGTTCATAGTGGGGAAATAGAAGATTATGTTTGTAGAAGCTACAGATTTTCTTGTGCATATTTTTCTCAAGATTTTCCTTCCTGCCTCTCTCATCCTGCTGGGGAATGTGAAAACGACAAAACAGACATGTTGAGAACTGAGTGCATTCTAATTAAAAACCCAAGATGTAGCCATTCTCTTTATTTGGCAGCAGGTTTTCTGGTTGGTAGGTATGTTTGTGGTTTCAGTCTTATATTGTATGGATGAATTTTCATATATATTTACTACTTAATGATGACCAAGTTAGGGGAAATATTTTGGGCTAAAATTTAACCATTGAAACAACTTATGAAGCATTTAGCAAGTTCGGTATAAGGGATTTTTTTAGTAACTCAAAAGGATGTTTTAACAAGCACTGGGCTTGCTTGGGTCAGCAACAGCTCCTCTGCATATATGTTGTGAATGTTAAGTTGATGTTTTTGAGAGACTCCTAACAGTGACAGCTGGTGTGTTCCTGAGTCTTTTGCCTGCTCATGGGACTCTTTTCCTCCTAGTAGGTTGCCTTATGTGACCTTGATATGAAGGCCTTTGCTTTGTCTTATAGTATTTTGTTTTGTTGTGTTTGGTAATTGTCTCTGGGAAGACTGCACTTTTCTGAAGGGAAATAGAGGGAGAGTAGATCTGGAAAGTCAAGGAGAAATGGCAGTTGGTATATATTGTATGAGAAAAGAATATTTTCAATTAAAACAACAAAAATGGAAGGAATGCTTTACCAGGTAATTGTCTCTGGGAAGACTGCACTTTTCTGAAGGGAAATAGAGGGAGAGTAGATCTGGAAAGTCAAGGAGAAATGGCAGTTGGTATATATTGTATGAGAAAAGAATATTTTCAATTAAAACAACAAAAATGGAAGGAATGCTTTACCATTCATATAGAAACTTTGAAACACAATTGAGATGTTTTTTCCTTGAGGCAGAATATTTTAAAGTACCTAAAATGTATCACATGTTATCTGAAAATATATTTCTCAGTAAGATTTTTAAAAAATCTTGATCACTAAATAACTAGTGAAGTTCATCATGTACAGTTGATATGAATATTCTGTAATCTGTAGTGTAGAAAATGACATTCAGATATGAATAAAGACTCTCTCTGGCAACTATTCAGTGAAGCCTCAATTGGACAGTGTTTTGAAGCTGCAACCATCAAGAAACTGAAAATCCTCTCTTTTCATTTCCTCCTAAAAGTAAAGAAAAATATTCTTTAAGCATCACTCTGAGCTGAAAAATCTGGTTCCTATGAAGCATTTCCTCTGTAGACTACAACTCTTTCAAAGGAAAAGGTTGAAATGCAAAACTATAGGAGGAATGAGCACTAGAGTGATGACGTAACAACATATTTATGACAACTCAAGACTGTGTTCTTGGACTGGAATTTCTAACCCAGTCTCTGCTATGTTACTGGCCAACAGTTCTGAGCCTAAGCCCCTAGAAGGCTTCACCTCTGCATGTAGGCAGCCCCCCATGAGAATCCAGTGCAGCTGCTGCCCAGGGCATACTAGAAGTAGCAATGTTTTAAGATAAATTTACAAACCAGATGAGCTGAGCAGGTAGGTCCTTTCTGTAATCTCAACACTTGTACAACACAGGAGGATTGCTGTCAATTCAAGGTCAACCCACATAATGTAACACGAATTTCTAAAATGGTCTTTTAATAATAATAAAAAAACCCACAGCCAGATATTGGGGTAAATGCTGAAAGATCAGAGAGACAAAGGAACAAGCCACTGCCACGTCTCACTTCGCCAACTCCACAAATCCTCTGAGTCCTCATCTGAAAATCTCCAGCTGAAAAAGCCCTTAGTTCCTGTCTCCTCACACCTTATATACCTTTCTTGCTGGGATTAAAGGTGTGTGAATCCAAAGTACTCAGATTAAAGGTGTGTGCCACCACTATTTGGTTCTATTTCTCTCCTAGTCAGAATCAATCACATGTAGTTCAGGGTGGCTTTGAACTCACAGATATTCAGATGGATCTCTGCCTCCCAAGTGCTGGGATTAAAGGTATGTGTCACCACTCTCTGGCCTCTATGTTTAATCTAGTGGCTTGTTCTGTTCTCTGATCTTCAGGTAAATTTTATTTGGGTACACAATATATCACCACAACATAGCTAGTTTTAGGCCAGTCTGAGCTACAGACTAAGACATTATTTCAAAAACAAACAAACAAAAAAGATGTCCCATATAAAATGTATGGGCAAAATGTTAAATTTGACAGAATGTAAAAGTTATACAAAATTATAAAGTTATGCATGGGAGTAATGATCTCTGATCCCAAGTAAAACATTAAGAGAAAGGTTCATTTCAGCCTATGAAGAAAGCTCAGGTGTCGAAGTATGTGTATGCTTCCCAGGCATGAGAACCCGAGTTTCACTAAATTACAGGGCTTGGTAGTTAGTGAACATTTATGATCTCAGCAAAGGAGGGGCAGTGTGTGCAGAGCCTCACATGAACACACATGGCAACATCTACACTTATTTTGCTAGATTTGCAAGCAACACACCTGTAAACTCAACACCATGGAAGCTGAGGCTGAAGGATCATAAGTTCAAGACCAACCTTGCCTACATAATAGCACCTATTTTCAAAGAAAAAAAAAAAAGTTCACCTCAATAAAAACTTAGTGATTTATTTGTAGCTGAAGTTTTCCTGGTCCTGCCTGGCCCATGGTCAGGACAAATCTCTCCCACTAGAGTCCCCCAAGTAAACACACAGAGAATTATATTACTTATAAACTGTATGGCCATGGTAAGCTTCTTGCTATCTGTTCTTACATCTTAAATTAACTCATTTCTATTAATCTATAAGTTGCCATGTGGCTCATGGCTCAATGGTATCTTACATCATGCTTCTCCTCGTGGTGGCTTGCAGCGTCTCCTGACTCAGCCTTCTTCCACCCAGCATTCTCCTCTCTCCTTCTCCTGCCTACACTATCCTTCCTGCCTGGCTACTGGCCAATCAGCACTTTATTTATCAATCAATAATAGTAATATATATTCACAGCATACAGGACATCCCACAGCACTTACTTAAATAATTTAGATGACCAAAAAGCTAATTGGTTTCATTCAATTGTTTTCCACTCCTTAGACTGTAATTCTATGCTGTGTTTAATTAAATAGGAATCATATACCCTTTGAAAAGTAAATCACCTTGTTCCACTCATGAAGCTAGCTGTGCCTTTATGACCATGCTGTTGAGATGTTAGTTTGAACTAGGGGGATTATTAAGCCACAGAAATAATAGCTGCTGAGAACAGAATTTGAACACAGCTTGATACAAAATCTGGCCTTAAGACCCTACAAAATATGTAGCTATCAACTCCAAAGACTAAGTCAGGAACATAATAAAATGCCAAAGTTAATATAGTATATGAAATAAAACCATTTTCTTGAAGTAATCTAACCTAAGTTACTAAAATACAATGAATATATTTTGGGCACACAAATAATAAAGCATAAGTCTATAACATTTGCCACAGGTAATGATCATTATCTGTTCTCAGAATCCTGGTCAGGATTTAACTTTGTCAAAATTCAGAATAATTACATCATAGAGAAAGCAGAGTATTTTGTTTGTTTGTTTTGTTTTGTTTTTGAGATCTCCCTAAGCCATGACCGGGCTTTTCCTTGATATATAATCCTGAATACACCTGCATATTTCTCCTCTGGTAACATAATTTCTTTTTCTTTTTCTTTTCTTTTTTTCTTTTCTTTTTTTTTTTTTTTTGGTTTTTCAAGACAGGGTTTCTCTGTGTAGCCTCCTGGAACTTGCTCTGTAGACGAGGCTGGCCTTAAACTCACAGAGATCTGCCTGGCTCTGCCTCCCGAGTGCTGGGATTAAAGGTGTGCACCACCACTGCCTGGCTCTTTTTCTTTTTCTATCTACTGAAAATTATTTATCTTGGAGAGAAGGGTATTAAGTGCCTAAAGAATGTATATTTTTTGTTATCACAAACATATTTATGCAGTAAAACCATTTTACAAAACCATATTTTTATTCAACCTTCAGGTACTGTTGGGGTGCTTAGCTGCTTCAGTCAGAGCACCGACAGCTAAGAAAGAGAGGTAGAAAGGCTGGTTCCATCAAACCACAAAACCAGGCAATCAGAAAACTGCATTTTGTTGCTTTGGAGTTAGGTAAGCTATTATGTGACTATGTATGCACATAATTATTTTCCACATTTATTCGTTTAGAGTTCTTCACTTCTTCTTACAGTCCAGAGCCCCTTGTTTAAACAATGTGATGTTTTGGTTGCACTCCTTTAAAGCCGTGATGTTATTTCTAGAAGAGTGAGGTTTTTCTTTTCATCCATTTTCATCATAAATTCTTATTTATGAAGGTACCCACTTGTGAACCACAGCATATTAGTCATGCTCCCAAATAAAAACTATGTTTGAGCTCTCTGGAATAATAGAAACTGAGCTCCATGTACTGACTCAAATGAATTTGGAACTGATGTGAACAGTCAGAGAGCAATGTTCAATGGATGGTCCCACTATGGATTATTGGTAAGTCAACAGACGAATATGTCTTCCATGGTATCCACAGCTCCATGAATTGCTTTCAGGGATCTGTGAATTGGCTGAAATTGATTTCAAATTTTATTTATCTATCTCCAGGTTGCTTGAAAGAGAAACTGCTGATTTCATCAGCTTCTTACAAAAGTTTAAATGCCTGGCAAATATTGATAATTACTCTTAATATCAGAGACACCTGGGTTGGCATTTAGTTGAACTAGTTAGTGGATTAACAAGACCACACAGGATGCTACCTAAGACTGAAACACACTTGAATCTCCTCAAGTAGGATGAGAGTGTCAGCATTCCTTTAGCTGTTACTATGAGTCAGGCCTTATGTCACAGGCTTTTCAGATCCCACTAAATCTTAACTACAATTCCTTGACATGATTCTCCTCTACTCCATTTCACAGCTGAAAACTTTGAGGGTCAGGGAAATTAAGTACTTAGTAATTAGGCTTCAACATTTATTGAGGCAATTATCATGCAGCATCATCTTTCCCAGTTACATTTCATGGATGATTTCATTTAATCCTCAAAGCAGTGCTATGAGGAAAATGTTTTCTTACTTTATAGATGAGTAAATTATAACTTAGAAATTTGTGTTGCTTACTCAAATAATCCAATGGTGGTAAAAAACAGAACAAAAATGGCATCAAGCAGTATATGAAATAAATTCTAATATCATACCTAATTCTTTATAGAAAACTTGTCTAAAAATTTCATACTACTTCTTACTAAAATATAACTGCAAAAGAGTAATAATAAGTTATATTGATATTCTTCTGAAGTGATTACATTTAAATGATTAGCAGTAGGAAAGAATTGATTTCTTAGAAGAATTGAAAAAAAATAAGTAAAATTCTTAAGGTGAGAATGGTGTTCAAGAGATTCTTATATGCTTGGAACTTCAGAGTTGAAGAAAAAGGATTTGAATATAATCCAGATCAAGCACCCTCTGATGTGGAGACTGCTCTGCTCTTTATGTTGAGACAGTATCCAGCCTTTGCTTAAAGTGTTTTGAGGGGTAGAAAACTCTGCATCTCGAGAGTCCCCAATAGAGCATTTTAGCCTTTAAAATGGTCTTATGGATTGGTATAATTTATTCCCTCAAGTGGAAAACCAATTATCCATACCAGGAAGCCTAAGACTAAGCTCATTCAGGACAATCCAGTATCATGTGTCCATTATCCCTCCTACTAGGTGCTCGTTCTCTTCTTGGGTATGTTCTACCCTCATCTGTTGTTTTGATTGACAGCAAAATATAAGTGAAAAATAGCAAGGACATAGATTATTTATTTTTATTTATTTCATACAATACACCACAACTGCAGATTCCCCCCAAGCCTTCCAGTTCCCCTACCATTCCTCTTCCCCTAGTTTCCCCCTTCCACCCCCACCACATATACCCCAGTCTACCCCCAGAAAATAGCAGGCCTCACAGAGACATTAACCAAACATGGCACAACAAGATATAATAAGACAAGACACAAACCCTCACATCAGGGCTGGTAACCCAACCCCTCCTTTGAGTGTCTTGTGTTTTATATCAAAAGCTTCACAATCCATTGTGAGCACACCTGTAAGTTCAGGAGTACAGATGTTGAGATGAGAGGAGTATAAATTTGAGGCCAGCCTCAGCTGCACAGAGAAAGCTTTTCTAAATAAATTAAAAAAAAAAATACTACCATTCTTTCATTTGCTGTCCTCGATGCTATATGTGTACTTTTCTGCTTTATAGCAAGGAAGGAGCAGAAAGAAAAAAATATTATTTCCTTGTTTAAAAGAGATTGACTAGTGGAGAGGAAGTTGGTATTTCTATGTCACTGGCCCTGGTGGCCTTTCTGTGGAATGCCACCTAATCTAGGCTGAGACTTCCCAGAAAGGGTCATTAATCCACTCTTTGTCCTTCCTACTGTCGTTCATTCTTTTTAAAAATTTATTTACTTGTTTTACATCTTCTCTGTAGTTTCCCTTCCCTCTGCTCCTCTCAGTCCCTTTCTCTCACCTCTCTCCATTCCCACCCCCAGTCCACTCCCCCTTCATTTGTTCATGAAAGGGGAGGTGTCCATGAGTATCCACAAAACATAACATATCAAGTTGCAGTAAGAAATAGCACCTCCCCATGTATTAAGGCTGGAAAAGGCAATCCGGTATGAGGGTATGAGGAGTAGAGTCCAAAGGCCTGTAAAAGAGGACCACACTGTGACATATATGTAGACTGCCTAGGTCAGTCCCATGCAGGCTCCCTGGTTGTCAGTTCAATCTCTGTGAGCCTCAATGAGGCAAGGTTAGTTGATTTTGTGAGTTTTCTTTTGGTGCCCTTGACCCCTCTGGCTGCAAGAATCCTTTCTGCCCCTCTTCTGCAGGATTACCCAAGCTCTGCCTAATGTTTGGCTATGGGTCTATGTCCATTTCCATCAGGTGCTGGAAAAAACCTCTCTGATGACAGTTGGGCTAGGCACCAATCTATGTGTATAGCAGAATATCATTAGGCATCATTACATTGACATCTTTGTCCTCCAGTCATGTTTGGTTCTATCCTCGGTCTCTGGATCATCCAACCTGTGGGTCCTAGTGCTCCAGGCAGTGTCAGGGGTGTGCTTACTCTCCTGGTATGAGTTTTAGGCTAGACTGGCCATTGGTTGGCTACTCCTTCAATTACTAGGCCACCTTTAACCTCAGCGTATCCCATAAGCAGGACAGACTGTAGGTTGAAGGCTATATCCCTGGGTTGGCTTCCCACTCCCTCCACTTGAAGTCTTGCTAAGTCATATGAGATGGCCAGTTTTAGGCTACTAATCCACTATTGCTGGAAGTCTTAGTTAGGGTCATCCTTACAGATTCCTGGGAGTTGAGGTACAGACCTAAACAGAAAATTCTCAAGAGAAGAATCTCAAATGGCTGAGAAACACTTAAGGAGAGATATTTAACAGCCTTAGCTGTCAGAGAAATGCAAGTCAAAAGGACTCTGAGATTCCATCTTACACCTGTCAGAACAAATAAGATCAAAAACACAAATGACAGCTCATGCCATACGTGAGAGAATATGGAGAAAGGGGAACACTCCTCCATTCCTGGTATGAATGTAAACTTGTACAGCCACTTTGAAAACCAGTGTGGCGGTTACTCAGAAAACTGAGAATCAATCTACCACAAAACCCAGCTACACCACTCTTGAGCATATACCCAAAGGAAGATCAATCATATCCCAAGGACATAAATTTATTTGTAATAGCCAGAATCTGGAAACAATGTAGATGTCCTTCAACTAAGAAATGTATAAAGAAAATATGGTACATTTACACAATGGAGTATTATTATTCAGATGTTAAAAACAAAGACACCAGGAAATTTGAAGGCAAATGGTTAGAACTGCAAAAAAAAAAAAAATCATCCTCAGTGAGATAACCTAGACTGAGAAAGATAAACATGCTAGGTATTCACTCAGAAGTGGATACTAGCTATAAAATAAAGGATAGCTATGCTACAATTCACAGACCCAGAGAGTCTAGGTAAAAGGTAGGGTTTATGGGGGGATACCCAAATTTTCCTGGGACAGGGAAATAGATGAGATTCCATGAGTGGACTGGGAGCAGGTTGGGATGGGAACAGGAGTGATCAGGTTGAGGGAAGATGGAGGGGGAGAGTACTGAAGGAGACCACTGAAGTGCTGGCATAAAAACCTGTCATTCTTTCAATAACTTGTCAATTTTCTGTGTGTTCCTTGGGTTCCAGTCTTTGCTGCAGGATTTTTTGCCCTTTGAATATCTCAGCTCATCTAAATGCTGCCTGAGTCTCATTGCCATGATTCATCAGGATGATTGTTGGAATGGCATGCATTGTGATGACATACTCATCTGTCAGAAAGCCCACAGCACATTCTGACTCAGGTGTCTCATGTTTACTTAGTTGACAATTTTCTTTTTAAAAGATAAATCACAGGAAATATGCTATCCCTTTTTTTCTCACCGCCCTGTTCCTTTCTGTAATATTTTCCTGTGTTCTGTCAGGTCACTCCCTCTAATAGGTGGTACATTGGCATATCTCAAGTAAACAGAGAAAAATGTCAAGACACCAGGAGGAAACTAAACACAAATTGCTAATGAGAACATGTAATTTTAGAAGTCTAAGAAAGAACTATGAAGAGTGAAAAGCATCTGGTGATTTTAAATCTGCATCTTCAATCCTGATTGCTGTTGCTTTGATCTAATGATTTCATAAACTCTCTGACTTATTTATATTCATTTAAACCTTTAAGAATCAGATTTTTCTCCTTATTCCTATAGTATATTGTAATTCAAGCTTCTAGATAAGCCATGATGGAAGACTTATGTATGCTGTAGCTCTGTCTATGCCATCTAAATCTCTTCAAAATAGAAGCACTTATTAAGGCACACAACAAATAAAAATATCACTAGAATTCTTATCACCTTTCATATACTATTATATAAGTTAAGTTTCAGAGAAAAATGCTGCCTTTTGGCCATGTAATTCCAGTATATAGCAGTCTGGATGAATCTACTCACTTTATCTAAATGACTATAATAGCCTTCATGAATGTTATCTAAACCCACAGATAAAGGATATAAGCATCATGGGCATTTTCCCCTCTGGAAATAACCCTGTACTCTTTTCCTTAGTTTGAGTTATACAACTGTCATATTTCCCACAATCAGAAATGGAATAATATTTTCCTTTCATTTCTATTTTTTTCCAAACATAATTACCTGGTACCACCTTTCCACCTTCTGTAGGAATACAGAGAGGCCATCACTACCATTCATTGTAGGTTCCAAGAGGAACAATCTGTTTCACAGAATGAATCATCAGCTCTTTGAATTCTGTATTTCTCCTTTATCTATCTCAATCTACTTTATGATCTAGCAAAAGTCACTGACTGAGGCAGGAACCTAATACAAACTTTCTTGGGACAGACTATAGTAAAATTGATTTTGCAAAACAGGTGTTCTTATAATAGATGTTGTTTAACTTCAAGAACAAAATTAAATTTGTTTTTCATACCTCATGGAGGCTATGGCATTGTTTCTCCAGATCTGGTCCTTCAGCCTTCCCCATTCTTCTGCATATTAGCAGATATATGACATACGGGAAAGAGGAGCCTCAACCTTCCTTCCTGTACAGAGCTTCATCATCACTTCCCAAGTAAACCCTGATTCATCTGTCCTCTCAATGAAAACAAGGAAGTTCTCATTTATCTAGAAACTTAAAACTTTCTACATACTATTAGAATGTATTCTGCTTAAGAACAGGCAGAGAAGGAGTAGATAAGATGGAATAGGTCCCCCAAATGAAGGCATGTAGAAAGCAATCCCGTGTTATTGATGGGAGAGCTGTCAGGAATGCAAAACCTGAACTTCAAGTTCCAACAAGAAGTCAGGAAATGACATTTACATTAAGATGTAAATTGCAGGCAGTGACACTGTTCATTTATGTAAGTTGGGTTTATTTTGGTTTAGGGAAATATAAATTGGAGCCTTGTGTTTTCTCTTACAAAAACTCATCGCACAAAAATTAAAAATTAAGCTTGTCCCTGATATGTCAGAAAAATGCAACTGCCACCTCACTGACTAAATACTAATATTTGTAGAGTGCAAAGGTGGGTTTGTTAAAGAGGAAGTGTAAATTAGTAAGATTAATTTCATTTTTCTTCAAAAGTCATTGCTTTAGAAGCAATGTAGAGTCTATAGGGCACTGAGAAGTATGAAGTATGATGACTTCCCTCTCATGCTTAAACATTATATAAACACTATCACATGCATTAGGCATAAATTCTATACTTCTCAGATCTAAAGAATGTACAAAAAATTGAAATGTCATTAGAGTCCATCTTCTTTTTATTGGTATTAATAGATTACACATTTTATTTTTTTCACTCAAGGTCATTGAGCAAATGAATTTGTCATAGATTTTGTCAATTTGACAGGAACCTGGACAGTAAAGTAAGAAATTTTATCTAAGGAATCCCTTCCATCAGATTGGCCCTTGAGCATGTCTTGGAGTTTTTTCTAATTGTAATGGAAGCAAAAGGTCCCATTCTACTTTGAGTAGTTCCATCCCTGTTCAGGTGTCCTTGCGCCTTATAGGAAAGGTAGCAGAGCAACCCAGAGGAAGTGATCCAGTAAGTGCAAGTCCAGTTCCTCCATGGTCTCTGCATGGTCTCTGTTTCAGTTCTTTCTTCCAGGTTCCTGTCTTGAGTTCCCGCCCTCATGTCACTCAATGAAAGACTGTATGCTATAAGACAAAGTAAACACATATCTCCCTAAGTAGTAATAGGTCATTGTGTTTTTATCACAGCAATAGAAATCAGGCTAAGGTAATCTTTAACCACTATGGCATTGTTGAAGTAGTCACTGATCATTATTACACAAGGAGACTTCAAAGAACAACCCTGACTCTAACTTCTTTTGTTTAATACAATAGTTAAAACCTCCTTAAGGGGAAAACTAGAAGGAATATTTCTTATCAAATCCTAAGTTTAACTGCATAATTCTCCTGTTTTCACCAGCCGCATTGGAAAGGGGTTATTCTCTATCCTTATCCACTGAATTAGACCCCTTGATGAAGAAAATGTGCCTTTCCTGTGACTTTCTGTCTGTTATGTACAAATTTTGTTGCTGCTCTTGTTTTGCTTTTATTCTTTAAGATGCAGGGTCTTGCTATTACTCCATACTCATTTGCTGATTGCTATCCTTTCAAACTAACCTCCTGAGTTCTATGACTGCTGTATTATTTTGTAAACTTTATTAACTAATACCTTCTAAGCATTTCAGATATGAAGAGGGATTCTTCCTTCCAAGCTTTATGTGCTGTGGGATATTTTGATCACACTCTGACACTCTGAATATTGACAAAACAGTTTACTTTGAATCAGAGGGTGGAGCTAGTTACTAGCTGACCAAAATTAGCCATAGAGGTTTTGGAGGACCAAGGACATATAGAAAGACACAGGAAGTTATTGGGTGTGGCTTAGAAAGATTCTTGGTCTTTTTGAATTGAGGAAAGAGGAGGTCATTGGTTGCTTCTCTGCCACTTCTCTGATCATTCAGGTTATTCCTCCAATATCTGACTCCTGAGTTTTTATTGATAAAGAATAATTAGATAAATGCTTCATTTATGAAATTCTGAAATATTCTTAACCATTCAAAAAGCAATGGACACAAGCTAGTGAATCATTGTGTATGTTTTTCAAAAGCATTTAGTTGTTGGGCTATCTTCTGCCTCCAATATAGACTTCGTAAATGACTAAATTGTAGTTAATGATTAAAATTCATATACACACCACCACCACCACCACCAAAACCATATAAATCATTGCTCAAAATGAAGGAAACTTTAATTTAAGTAGAAAGGTGGGGAAAATATTTCTAATATCACTGTGATGTTGACATAAACAAGGAGTCTCCCAAGAAGATCAGGAATAGAGTCATCATCAGTGAATAAGAGGTATGTTAGATATATAAAAGAATGTCTTAAGGCTAATGGTTTAAAAATACAAAAATAAACAATCAAAAATCCACAAATTGGGAATCTAGCCATCAGATACCAAGTAGCAGGTACTGTTAAAGTATGTAGCCCACAGTGACTCATTGAGTCTGCATCAAAACGGTATAGAGGATATACTGTTTTGATTTCTACTCTAGGTCAGCAGCCACAGGCAGAACACCTGCTTCTAAGAACTCTTCTCATGTGGCTTCTGTATTCTTCTACCTGCTTTAGATGACTTTCTCCACTAGCTTGTAGTGCTTCATCTCATTTTTCAAAATTTTATTTTAAGGATGTCTCTTCATATGATTCAATAAAGCATCCAAACAAGGAAAGCTAAAATAAAGAAGTGGACTCTCTCAGTGTGAAGACTGCTTAGAAATAGGCTGGAAGATACCTTCTGCATGCATCATCCCTGCTGACAACATTGTTTGGATGAAGCTTGTGTTACTATGGCTACCTTGTAATGCTGTTTTGTGTCTATATCGTACTATATTTGTAGTTGAATGTATTGTTTTCAATGTCACATGCATTTTCACATTATTGTATTAAGATATATAGAGCAACCAACGGACAGGTCTGCCAGACAGAAACTTAACAGAGAAATAAGGGAACTAGCAGACATTATGACCCAAATAAAGTGAATAGATATCTACAAAATATTCCACCTTAACACAAAAGAATATACCTTCTTTTCAGCACCCCATAGAACCTTCTCCAAAATGGACCAGATGCTTGGTCACAAAGCAAATCTCAACAGATACAAAAAAATTGAAATAACCTCCTATATCTTGTCAGACCACCATGGCTTAAAGTTAGATTTCAACAACAACAAAAATTACAGAAAGCCTACAATCTCATGGAAACTGAATAATGCCCAATTGAATCACCAATGGGTCAAGAAAGAAATAAAAAAGAAATTGAAGATATCCTAGAATTCAATGAAAACGAAAGCACAACATACCCAAATTTATGGGACACCATGAAAGCAGTGCTAAGAGGAAAATTTATAGCTCTAAATGCCCACCTAAAGAAGTTGGAGAAATCTTTTCAGCACAACTGAAAGCTCTAGAACAAGAAGAAGCAAACTCACCCAGGATAAACAGACACCAGGAAATAATCAAATTTAGGGCTGAAATCAACAAAATAGAAACAAAGAGAACAATACAAAGAATCAATGAAACAAAGAGTTGGTTCTTTGAGAAAATCATCAAGATAGATAAGCCCTTATCCAAATTAACCAACAAGCAGAGAGATCCAAATTAACAAAATCAGAAATGAAAAGGGAGACATAACAACAGACAATGAAGAAATCAGAGAATCATCAGGTCATAGTTCAAAAACCTGTACTCCACAAAACTGGAAAATCTGAAAGAAATGGACGATTTTCTGGATAGGTACTGCATACCAAAGTTAAATCAATACCAGATAAACTGTTTAAATAGGCCAGTAACCCCTAAAGAAATAAAAACTGTCATTAAAAGTCTCCCAACCAAAAAAAGCCCAGGACCAGATGGTTTCAGTGCAGAATTCTACCAGATTTTCAAAGAGCTAATACCAATACTCTTCAAATTGTTCCACACAATAGAAACAGAAGGAACATTACAAATTTTTTTTATGAGGCTACAGTTACCCTGATAACCAAACCACACAAAGATGCAACAAAGAAAGAAAATTACAGACCAATCTCCCTCAAGAACATTGATGCAAAAATACTCAATAAAATACTGATTAACCGAATCCAGGAACACATCAAAAAGATTATCCACCATGACCAAGTAGGCTTCATCCCAGAGATGCAAGGATTGTTCAACATACTAAAATCTGTCAATGTAATACACCATATAAACAAACTGAAAGAAAAAAAACCCACATGATCATCTCATTGGATGCTGAAAAAGCCTTTGACAAAATCCAACCCCCCCTTCATGATAAAGGTTCTAGAGAGATTAGGAATACAAGGAACATACCTAAACATAATAAAGGCAATTTACAATCCTGATGGCAGGATACAAGATTAACTAAAAAAAAAAAATCAGCAGTCCTCCGATATACAAATGATAAAGGGGCTGAGAAAGAAATCAGAGAAACATCACACTTTACAATAGCCACAAATAATATAAAATACCATGGGGCAACTCTAATTAAGCTAGTGAAAGACCTGTGTGATAAGAACTTTAAGTCCCTAAAGAAAGAAATCGAAGAAGATATCAGAAAATGGAAAAATCTCCCATGCTCATGGATAGGTAGAATCAAAATAGTATAAATGGCAATCTTACCAAAAGCGATCTACAGATTCAATGCAATCCCCATCAAAATCCCATCTCAATTCTTCACAGACTTAGAAAGAAAAATACTTAACTTTATATGAAAAAACAAAAAATCTAGGATAGCTAAAAGAATCCTTTATAATAAATCAACCTCTGGAGGCATCATGATCCCTGACCTCAAGCTCTACTATAGAGCTATAGTAACAAAAACAGCTTGGTACTGGCATAAAAACCGACATATGGACCAATGGATTTGAATTGAAGACCCTGACATTAATCCACACACCTATGAACATATGATTTTTGACAAAGAAGCCAAAACTGTACCATGGAAAAAAGGAAAACAACTTCAACAAATGGTGCTAGCATAACTGGATGTCAACATGCAGAAGATTGCAAATAGATCCATATCTGTCACCATGCACAAAACTCAAGTCCAAGTGGATCAAAGACATCAACATAAATCCAGTTACACTAAACTTGATAGAAGAGAAAGTAGGAAGTACTCTGTAACGCATTGGCACAAGAGACTACTTCCTAAATATAACACCAGTAGCACAGATACTGAGAGAGACAATTAATAAATGGGACCTCCTGAAACTGAGAAGCTTTTGTAGAGCAAAGGACACGGTCAATAAAACAAAAGGACAGCCTACAGAATGGGAAAAGATCTTCACCAACCCCACGTCTGGCAGAAGGCTGAACTCTAAAATATATAACAAACTCAAAAAGCTAGACTTCACAATACTGAACAATTCAATTAAAAAATGGGCTACAGAGCTTAACAGAGAATTCTCAACAGAAGAATCTCAAATGGCTGAAAGGCATTTAAGGAATTGCTCAACATCCCCTTAGTCATCAGGGGAATGCAAATCAAAACAACTCTGAGATACCATCTTACACCTATCAGAATGGCTAAGATCAAAAATACTGAAGACAGCTTATGTTGGAGAGGATGTGGAGCAAGGGGAACACTCCTCCATTGTTGGTGAAAATGCAAACTTGTACAGCCACTCTGGAAATCAGTATGGCAGTTTCTCAGAAAATTGGGACTAAGTCTTCCTCAAGACCCAGTTATACCACTGTTGGGCATATACCCAAGGAATGTTCAATCTTACCACAAGGACACATGCTCAACTATGTTCATATCAGCATTATTTGTAATAGCCAAAACCTGGAAACAACCTAGGTGCTCCTCAACTGAAGAATAGATAAAGAAAATGTGGCACATATACACAATGGAATACTACTCAGCAATAAAAAAAAATGATATCATGAAATTTGCAAGCAAATGGATAGAACTAGAAAATATCATCTTGAGTGAGGTAACCCAGACTCAGAATGACAAACATAGTATGTACTCATTCATAAGTGGATACTAGATATGAGGGAAGGGATGGCCAGACTGCAACCCACAACTCCAGAGAGGCTAGCTAACAGGGAAAGACCCTAGGAGGGACACATGGATGACCCTGCGAAGGAGAAGTGGATGAGATCTACATGACTGGGTGTGGGGGGGTGGCAGAGGATGAAGAGTGGGGGATGAGAACATAGGGAAATGGGAGGGTCAACCTGAAACAGGGACAGAGTGGGAGGGCAGGGAGGAAGATCATGGGAATAGGAAGAGGCAGGGTGTAGGGGAGGCTCTCAGGAATCCACAAGGATGAGTCCACCTTGGTCTGCTGGCAGTGGTCTAGAGGGTGCCTGGACTGGTCTATTCTGATGAACGGTCTAGCAAATAACCTAGCTGTCATCACAGAGCCTTTGTCCAGTGACTGATGGAGGCAGATGTAGAGATCCATGGCCAGGCCCCAGGCTGAGCTCCAGGAATCCAATTGATGAGAGAGAGGAGGGATTCTGCAGGCGAGGAATGTCTAGATCATGATGGGAGTACATGCAGAGATGACTGGCCACACTAGTGGAAGCCCATGAACTCTGGACTGGTGGCTGTGGAGCCCCCATGGGACTGGACTAGGCCCTCTGGATATGGAAGATGCTTGTTTGGCTCAAACTGTTTGGGGAGCACCCAGGCAGGGGGATTGGGATCTATCCCTGGTCTATGGGCAGGCTTCTGGGAATCCAGTGCCTGTGATATGACACCTTGCACAGACTTGGTGCAGTGGGAAGGGGCTTGGACCTGCCTAGGCTCAGTGTGCTGGGCTCTGCTGACTCCCCATGGGAAACCTCAATTTAGGGGGTGTGGGGATTTGGGGTGGCTTGGGAAAGAGGGCTGGGGGTGGGAGGAGGGAGGAGGAGGGATCTGTGGATGGTATGTGGAGTAAATAGATAATTTTTTAATAAAGAAAAAAATTTTAAAAAAGATGGAGCACAAACAAAATATCACTGCAATCCCTTTATGATACCTTTACCTCTGTGGGCCAGTTGCAATGTCCTCAGTCATTTCTAGTTTGTTGTTACTACGGCTTTGTTCTCTTTGATTTCTTAATCTCAATATTTGCTTCTTGACTCTACCAATTTTGTTGACTTTAATGTACAAATAAAATCTGTGAGATTCTGAATCAAATACACATCACACACTAGTTTCATTCTGGTCATTTCGATAAAGAGAAATTTTTAAAAAATCAGGAAAATATTTAAGCTGATATTTATACTGATTATTAATTATATGATGTTTATGTGGTTAACAGAGAATGAAGCAGATAAATCTACCCAAAGAGTCTGCTTTATGTAGCTTCATTTTCATGTTTCAAAACAATAAACAATCCAGAGTTTCATTCAAATAAAAAAAAAAGATGATATAGGATCAATCTTGTCCTGTTGAGGGGTATATATATATATATATATATATATATATATATATATATATATATATATGAGTGTTTTCTGTACTTTTAGTTCAGTAACAGATAGCAGTAATATCTATTAAAAAAATTCAAAGTCTGAGATCATGATGGTGTTGTTTCCATGTTAGAGCATTCTATGGAAAAATATATAGTTATTGTGAATTTCTAACCTCAAGTTAGTGCTATGTTTTAATTTCCATAAAGCCTTTTTACTGTCCAAATATACAATAGTTTGGTGGTAATTTATGAGTTGAAGAGTCTTATAGTGTTTCTAGAGAAAGGGGAATTCTCATCTTTTGTTTAATTCAATTGTGACCCTCACTTTCCCTTATAGTTTGATAAATATATATTATCAGAAGACAGACAGAACTCTATTGCAGTGATTCTCATGCTCAAAACTTCATGTTACCTGTACAATGATTTATATATGTCTCTCAATATGGAAAGAGCCACTACTTTTGGTCCATTATATATGATTTTTTCATTTCTTTTAGTTTTTGAATTTATAATATAATAGCATCACTTCTCCTTTTCCTTTTGTCCCTTTAACCTCGCTCATATACCTGTCCATTACTTTCTTTCAAGTTCTTGGCCTCTTTTATTCACTAATTGTTATTGTATGTACACACACACACACACACACACACACACACACACACACACACATATAGTTAAATAAAACATGCTGTGTCTTTAAAAAAAAGATATATAGAGCATAGCCTGTCAGTGAGATTTAGAAACAACAAAATCTGTACTCATTTCTAGAAGTATTTGCAAGAGACAGTGCACTTTGAACTATTTCCTTTAAGTATGAATTATTTTATATTTTATTGTACTGATTAAATGATGAAAAAGAAACATGCTTTACAAGTAGATTCAGTGGATATTGCCTCTTTTAGTATAATGAACTCAACAAAAATACAAGTAAGCCAAAATGAGATATTGCTTTATGCATGTATTTTGTAACAATAATAAGTCTTCCAGAGACTGGGGAGACAGCTCAGTTGATAAATTGCTTGTGTTAAAAGCATGAGAATCTGAGTTTGATTCCCAAAACCACTTAAAAATGCCAGATGTGTGGCACATGCTGGTAATCACTATTCTGGGGAAGGAAAGATAGAGCTCTGAGCCTCACTAATCAGCTAGGCTAGCCAATTGGTGAGCTGCAGCCCAGTGAGAAACTTTGTCTCAAAAGAGGTAGCTAGTATTTCTGCTTATGACACCCAACATGGTCTTCTAGCTTCAAACATATGTGCATGTATGTACATAATACACACACACACACTCACACTCACACGTATACTATTATAGGGGCATACAGATTTTCTTGTAAATATAACTAATGTCTGCCCTTTTCACAACTTTTAGAAGAAAATAAATAATTCATAATCTTAGTCTACAATATAAAGGAAAGACGATTAATTCTACAATTATAAGAAAAAGTTAAAAATACATGAAATGGCCCCAAACAAATAGATCTATTAGTTCATTGAGATATATCAACATTATGAAATGTTTAAAAGAAAGAAAGTACTATATTTCATTGAAAAGAAGCATGAAGAAAAGAAGCCTGATAAAGAAATATTTTTTTTAAAAGGCACAGATGTTTGTCATAGAATTTTGCATAAATATGGATGTAGGGAATATTTTAAATATCAAAGTTAAATAAATGTTTATCACTAAATATTGAAGTTTTTAAAAATTTACATTATTTATGCCTAAATAATGAGGATAAAATGTATTGATGTTCTTAGTTTTATACTTTAATTAATCTTTCCCTTTTAAAGTGTTTCCTTAATGGGGAAAAAAATCCTAGCTATTTTATTCTCACATATAGTTAGTTTTACAGTTTCACCCCGAAGAGTAACAGCCAAGGAAATCATAGCTTCAGGTTTCATGGTGATTAATTTAAAACTGAACTGGAGGACACAAATAACCTTCAACTTTTATCAGTGGATAACTCCCAGAGACATTCATCTCCCTACGAAAATCCATCTCCCAACAGGACAGCAGCAGACTTTCCTGACATCCCTCAAAACACAAATGCACTGGATGTCAAGCCATGCAATTCCACATGAAAAAAAGATTTTTGAGCCAGGCCATGGTGGCGCATGCCTTTAATCCCAGTACTCGGGAGGCAGAGGCAGGTGGATCTCTGTGAGTTTGAGGCCAACCTGGTCTACAAAGCGAGTTCCAGGAAAGGAGCAAAGTTACACAGAGAAATCATGTCTTGAAAAACCAAAAAAAAAAAAAAGATTTTTGATAAATCACTCTGTCCAAATCAACATCTATTATAAATTTCATTGATGCTCATGAACAGTATTTCTACTTGTTTTTGTCTTTCTCAAATGCATTGTAAGAACTAGAAATGGCTAATGTAAGTGTAATTCTAATACAGCTATGTAGCTGGAGTTTTCCTGCCTTGTTCACAGTCAGGACAAATCTGTCACCTGCAAGTCCCACAGTCGCTCAGACTCAACCAAGTAAACACAGAAACTTATATTGCTTACAAACTGTATGGCCATGGCAGGCTTCTTGCTAACTGTTCTTATAGCTTAAATTAATCCATTTCCATAAATCTATACCTTGCCTCGTGGCTCATGGCTTACTGGCATCTTCACATGCTACTTGTCATGGCGGCGGCTGGCAGTGACTCCCTCTGCTTTTCTGTTCTCTCAATTCTCTTCTCTGTTAGTCCCGCCTATACTTCCTGCCTGGCCACTGGCCAATCAGTGTTTTATTTATTGACCAATCAGAGCAATTTGACATACAGACCATCCCACAGCACAGCTACTTTATTTTCATTTTCCAGGTTTTTTTTGAGTTCTACTAATAATATCCATTTTTATTCAAAAATCTAAAATAAAAATTTATGACCTTTAAAAACATAATATTTCTCCATCATGTTTCTTTTCCTTGATGTTTCCTCTCAATGCAAAATAGCAACTTTCTTTCCATTAAGTGTTTAGTAAAGTTGATATATCTCATTGAACTAATACATTCCTTTGTTTGGAGCCATTAGATTTATTTTTAAATTTTTCTTATAACAATAGATTAAGGTTACGAACTCTTTATATGTTTCTGAAAAGTTCTCTGAAGCTGCTTTTAAAGGGCAGAAAATAAGCTACATTGACCATTGCAAAAATCTGTATGTGCCTATGTTCAACAAAATTGCTGGCTCTGGCAAGATGACTCAGTGAGTAAGGGCACTTGCTCCTAACCCTGATTACCTGGTTCAGTTCCAAGGACCCACAGAGGAAGGAGGAAATTAATTCCCAAAAGTTATTCTCTAACCTCCATATTCTTACTATGGCATGCTCCTACCTCTCAAAAAACTGTTTAAATAAGTATAAAACACAAATTAAACCAGAAAATAATACTTTCTAGTGTCAATATTACATAGAAAATTAAGAAAATATTTTTGTTATTGCTTCATTTTGGAATATAATGAACAAAAGTAGATGGGAGCAATGAGATATAATATATATATATATATATATATATATATATATATATATATATGTAGTTATTGTTATTTGTTTTGAATGATGTGACAAATTTGACTAAATTTCACATTCAGCCTTGTAACATGGCTCTTAAAGTGTCTTTTCCCAAAGTTTTACTAAATTTTGTTAGCTTCAGCAAAGCCTTAGTGAGATGAATACGATTAAACATTCCTCTATTCCACAAGTTCTAGAGTAGAGTTTATAAAGATAGGAGACAGGAAGAATAGGTTGTGAGAATCTTGGATGAAAAGACTGCTGTTAAGCCAGACTGATCTCATTCCAATGGCAAAGAATCTGGGATGAAGTATGTTCTCTTAATGGATTTGTTCATCCAGGTAATGATTGGAGGCTAATTTATTGTTGACACTAATATCAGTAAAACATCGGTGTGTATGTGTGCCAGTGTGGGTTTATATGTGCCACGTGCATGCAGTAGCCTAAGGAAGCCAGAAGAGGCAATCAGATACTGCTAGAAGTAGAGCTATAGAGATACAGTTGTGTGCCACAATCTGGGTGCTCAGAACAGAACCTGGGTCCTCTGCAAGATCAGTGAGCATTCTTAACCACTGAACCGTCATCTCTCCAGCCCCTGGTGGATTTTTTTTTATTGATGACTCCCTCTAGTGAGTTAAGAAACCCAAGCAGGAGCTGAGGATACACCTCAGTCAATAAAGTCCCTGCTGTGCAAATACGAGGACCTGAGTTTGAAACCTAGAGACACATGAAAGCCTGTTGTGGTGATATGCATCTATTACCCCAGTGCTGGGGATTAGAGACTGGAGTATCCCCGGAGCTTGCTGCCAACCCAAACTAAACAGTTGGTAAATCCAAGTTCAGTGTGAAACTCTGTCTTAAAAAATCATGGGAGACATCATGCACTGTAGACAGAGAGCCCCAGAAAACTGTGAGCTAGAACTGACCTGAAGGCTGACTCCATGAGAGTCCTATCTTTCATAGTACCAGAAAGTGCCATGCAAACTTCCAATGGAGGGAAGCAACCAACCTTCCTACCCAGCTATGAAACATGAACTACGAACTACACCAATTCTTAGTTTGGCACGTTAGCCATAAGGGTACAATAGTGGCACAAACCATTGATGGTAATTAACAGCTCTCTATCCTGACTTAAGACCAACTAAACAATATCAAACATGCCTGGTACTGAAACATAGTCAACTACTCAGAGCTTGCAGAGTTGTGGAGCCCAGTTCTAATGGATACATCTATAAAACATTCCTGCACCTGAGGCTCAGGGCATATTGTAGAAGAGTAAGTAAGAAGACGTTAAGAGCTGGAGACAGGGGATCAGAGAGATTTTTGTGAGATTATATTTCCTAATAATGTCAAAAGTTACACATAAAATGTCTTAACAAAATCACTGTTAAACATGAAATGAACTGGGACAATAGCAATATACTTCCAAAGTGGACCTAGTATGGTAAGGGAATCCCAGGAACATCAACCTTATCCTAAAAAATACAGGCAACTAAGGAGTTCTGAGAACATGAGAAACAGTCATCTCCATGGAACAGCATACCAACTGGTTACCCAATACCAATGGTCAGCTCTGAAAACATATATGAGTAACATTATACATACCAAACAGTTTGTATTTGGAGATATATATTTATTTATAAATTTTTAAAAAGGGGCCATGCATTTGAAAGAGAACAAGGAGGGGTAAATCAGAAGGTTTAAAGAAAAAATGGGGAAAGGAGAAATGATTTAATTATATCATAAACTGAAAAATAAAACACTGAAAATTAAACAAAACAGAGAGGAGTAAAGGGGGGCACTCTTCACAATATCAGTCTCTTGTCTTCACATGCTTACACACCATGTGCATGTACTTGAACATAGATATATAACATGTGTAAATGTGCATGAGCACACACACAGTTCAATAAAAAAGAAAGAAAGAAGAAAACACAACCAAAATGAAGCTTTGGTTTAGGAGATTCTTAGTGCTACATGAACATCCATTGCTGGTCAAGTAATCACTATTCTGTATGTCCAGAGCCTGAAGTTTGAGCTTTAGATTGTGATAAGAAGATACAGCTGCTCTGTTTCTGTTATTTCACTCTGTGCTTACAGATTTTCCCAAAAGTTGCTAGTTTAGTCAGGAGAAATGAAAACACCTTCCATCTCAGCATCTCAAGAAAGGCAGTCATTTGATTGGCACTCCAGGTAGAATGCTGATCCACACAACAGTAACCATGGAAATGAATGCCATAGAAACCAGCTAGCGATCTATTGCATGCCACTGCATGCATGTCTATCAGAAAGCAATTTACATATGTATCACTCTATTAGAAGACTTTTGCCATAAAATTAAGTGCAATGTTTATGGACAATTTGGCCTAAATAGTTAGTAAGCAATCAGAATAAAAAGTTCACGATAAATCAATACTTATGATGTTAAAAAGAATAAGAACTCTCTTTATGTGTTTAACAGAAGCATGTAAGCTTTATTAACAAGAACATTCACTTAGTCTTGTCTATTAGCTTTATTGCTACATTGATTGGGAAACTATAATAAAACCTTGTTGAGACTTTATAATCAAATAAAATGTAATGACAAACGAATCACATAACACGTAGGCAGGATGGGTGTTGACTACATTTTAAGGACTGCAGCAAATGCATATAATCAATAAACGGACAGTATCTAGTATTGAGGAGATGTCATGGAAATATATACATTCTCTCTAGAACATATAAGCAGCACAAGAAAATACAGATATTGGTAGATGACTAATGATTTAAGTAATAAAGCATATATTTAATGAGATAAGGTGCATTGGAGTTGGTCTAGAATGATGAAAGTACAGAAGACTAAACAGGAGATAAGAAAGGCATTTGAGAACATTAAGAAAAAAGTCCACAGACAGTTAACAGACTTGGACAGGATTATTTAATAATAATAAAAAAAGATTAATGAGAAAATCTTAGAATGTGTACTTAAGGAAAGTAGGGGAATTAAAAAGATCAGAAATCTAATGTGCTTATTAATAAGACTCAGAGGGGAAAACCAAAGTACAGGAAAATAGGAGCAACCTTGTTAGGAAGAGAGAAATGAAATTAAAACAATACTGAAAATCCCCTTTGCAAATATTACGTTAACAAAGGATTATAAAACAAATATTGGATGATACAAAACATTGTCCAGACATAGGAAGCAGGCTGCTGGGCATTGCCGTGATGAACACAGGCTGGTGGAGCTACTTTGAAGCTGGGCAAATCACTGCCACTGGGCTTTGTCACCAAGTGCACTCCTGGGTTCATATTCTGGAAAAACTGGTACAAAAATACAAGGTAAGCAACCTGCTGGGTTATTTAAAAACTGTAGTCTAACTAAAAGAAGTTGAAAAAAATTTAATTATCTGAATAGGAAACAAAGATCATGTACGAACAAACATTGTGAAATGTGGTAGGAAAACCTTTTGTACAGTCTATCTGTAATTGATATAAACATTCTTATAAGATACACACACACACACACACACACACACATACACACACACATACATACATACACCATATACATGTAAATTTAACCTCTTACATTTAAATTATGATCATTTTAATATAAAATGTATATTATTTTTTGAGATTATAACATAATTATATCTTTTTTCCCTTTCCTTCTTCCAAACCCTCTTGTGATTATCCCTACTCTCTTTCAAATTCATGGCCACATCATCTTCAATCATTACCACTTGTGTGTGTGTCTATGCCTCTGTGTCTGTGTCTTTTTGTGTACTCTTAAATAAAAAATAATAACAACGGCTGCCTAGACATGACATAAACAGTGAAGACACCAACAGACATGCTAACTTGGACAGGGAAAAGCCCATGAGTCCTACACAAAGAACTACAGGTGAGAAAGAACTGCTGAGAGGAGAAGAAATAGTCTTCCCCAGGAAGAGCACACCAATCAGTTATGTAATACCAAATGGCAGCTCTGAAAACGTATACATACAAGTCACAGTCTATGGACTAAATATGTTTTTGTGTATTTTTTGTTATTTCACTTTTTTTATTTTATAATTTAATTTAATTTACATATCAGCCAGGGATTTCCCTGTCCTCCCTCCTCCCACCCCCTCTCCCTTCCCCCTAGCCCACCCCTCATTCCCATCACCTCTAGGGCAAAGACTCCAGTGGAGGCAGGTCCAGTCCCCTCCTCACTTCACCCAGGCTGAGAAGAGTGTCCCTGCATAGGCCCCAGGCTCCAAACAACCAGCTCATACACCAAGGACAGGTCCTGGTCCCACTGCCTGGGGGCCTCCCAAACAGTTCAAGCTAATCAACTGTCTCACTTATCCAGAGGGCCTGATCCAGTTGGGGGCTCCTCAGCTATTGGTTCATAGTTCATGTGTAAGAGACCACGATAAATGAAGGCCCCATGGGAATAGGAAAAAGCAAAGTGCTAGAAAGGTCCCCAGAAATCCACAAAGATACCTCCACAATAGACTACTGGCAATGGTCGAGAGAAAGCCCGAACTGACTTACTCTGGTGATCGGATGGCCAAATACCCCAACTGTCATGGTAGAACTCTCAACCAATGATTGATGGAAGCAGATGCAGAGATCCACAGCCAGGCCCCAGGTGGAGCTCCAGGAGTCCAATCGGTGAGAAAGAGGAGGGATTGTATGAGCAAGAATTGTTGAGACCATGATTGGAAAAAGCACAGGGACAAATAGCCAAACTAGTGGAAACAGATGTTTTTATTTTTAAGATTTATTTTGTTTTGAATTTTTGTGTATGTGGGTGTATCTGTATATGTGTATGGGCACATGTGTGGCTATTTTCAGAGCCGAGAAAAGGATGTCAGAACCCTTGGAGCTGGAGTCACAGGGCTGTTGTGAGCCTCCTGATGTGGTCCTATGAATCTGACTCCAGTCCTCTGCAAACCCAGCAAGCATTGTTAGAGCTGAGCCCCTCTACAGCTTCTTAATTTTTAATTTTGAGTTTTATCTTACTGTGAATTTACGAATTAAAACGCGTGTTTCAGAGATGCAATGCTATTTTAAGACTCTGTCCTTCTGATGGAGCTTGGTGTGGAGCTCTTGCTGAGACATGTGTATAAATGTGGAATGATTAAACCAAGTTAATTAACAAATCTACCACTGAAATTTCTAGTATTTTTTTTTGTGGTGAGAGTATCTGAAATTTATCTTTTTAGTAACTTAAAATGTAAACTAACACATTAGCTGTCATCCTCTGCAATGTGTCTCGAAACATGTTCATTTTCTCTAACTTAACTTTGCATCCTTTAACCAGCATCCCTCCATAGTCATTCTCAATCCCTCCTATGCTGATGGTGGCCACTCTTCTGCTGTCAGTTTCAGTGGATCTGTGAGGTCTGTGAGAGGTACAGATGGGATGGCACTGTAGTTAGCACAAGGTCTTCCATATTCACCATGTCTCCAAAAGACAGAAAATTTCTTTGGGATTCTGAATTAGGACTGGGGCTGTAGTCAGTGGTTAACATTCCTGGCTAGTGTGCAGTAAGCCCTAGGTTAGATCCCTAGCACTCAATAAAGCTGACATGGTGTAGCATGCCTTAATCCTAGAACCTGAGAGGTAGATGCAGAAGGATCAGAAATTCAACATGCCCTCAGATATATTTTCAGGAGTGGTATCTAAATAATTTAGAAAGATAATATTTAGATTGCTGACCAAATTCCATATTCCCATAATATTTGTAATATTCTACATTTCTGCCAATAGTGATGCAAGTTTCCTGGATTCTGCCCTCATTTTTTCTAATGATTCTTAACTATTTACAGGTTGTATATAATTTTTTGACCATGCATTCTTATCCCAAGATACTCAGCAAGAATGGAAGGAGGTAATGCAGAGGAAAGGGGGTGAATTGAAAGTCTCAAATTGCCAGAAAAATCAATCTTAGTGATTCCACACGATAGATGAATTAGGCTATCAACTATGGAATACTTAACTCCCAACCCTAGAACCTCCAAATGGGCAAGCCAGCCAGCCTTCATTTTTTTTCTTATGTGTAGTTATTAGTCTATGCACAAGGAATCGTCACTGACTTCATACTATTTATTTTTATTTTTTAAAACAAGTCCTTTGTAAAATGACTTGAGTCTCCAAGATTATCTACCTAATTGGAAGTAGAGAACTTTGGATTTTTTCTTTTCACAAGTACAGACCACATAAAAGGCACAAACTCCAGCGAGGTTTCAAGCAAATGCCACTGAGGAGCAAACGCTCAAAGGCAGAAGATGCTGAGAATGGAGAACTCAAACAGAGGGGAATACAAATTGTCTAAGTTCCTCTTGAGAATGTAGAAAAAGAAGATCGAAACAGTGGGGAGGGAAGTGAGCGAGTCAAACTGTAACTCCACACACCTCCAGATGCACATTAGAAGTTCGCACTGAACACCTCTGCCTTCTGAGAAAACATGCAGTTTTTAAAATACATGTCTCACACTGCTACACAATGTTTGATTTAAGACACAGGAGAGATTTTCAACAGTCTTCTCTCCTGCAAAGAAGCTACATAAGTGAAGAAAACTAGCTTCCCATGTTACCTTTATGTGTTTTCTCAAATAGAAAATAGAGATTGCAGAAACAGGACTGGAGAGTAAAGGGTATTGTAAAGGGTACTTCTGTTTTCTTTATGCCTTCACAGGATAACCATTTTATTTAAAATCTTTTTATTTAAATTACTGCTTTCCTGTCTGGGATCTCTGAGTGAATTTTGGAAGGAGATTGATGAAAAGAGCAGACACCTGGGAATACGCCACACCAGATGGCTGGCCAGCTGAAAGTCAGGGAGCTACAGTCTGCTTTGCCTTCAGGATGACTAGGGGACCGATGACTGGTCAAGGAAATGATGGCGATACCCATGTTGAGCAGGTGGTCGATTTCTGTGGGAAGCTTGGCTCTGTGGCTCCATGAAGCCTAGGAAGAAATGCAGCAGAAAGAGCCTCTGAGTTTCCCTCATGTTCTTCTGGGTCTCAGGTTTTCCACATGATTTCTCGTAGATCAGAGAAATGAGGGTGTTAGTATCACCAATAACATTAATCACATTGCCTTCAGGATCTAACTTTAATAGAAGCAGGACCTGGAGATCTGCTTCAAATTCAATCTCTAGGCTGCAGCCTGCTCAGGCTGGAACACAATGTGTTTTATATGTTATGCCTCTTCCCCTTCGTACCTCGCACCAGTCTGTTGACCAAAATTTTCACCCTCTACTTGAACCCTAAAATAATATTCCTGTTTATAAATCTCTGAATATATCGTCATAATTAATTGTTCGTGTTGCCATTCCATGTCTATGGTACAAATTTAAAGTTTACCTTTTTGACCTTAAGAGGTTCAAGCATTCAGAGAGTTTGGAACATATTATGTCTATGCATTGATAAGGAACACTCATGGGAAATCACAATAGGGAAGAATTTAGCATTTAGTGTTATTTTTGTGTGAGAGAGAGACAGAGAGAGAGAGAGAGATTAGAAAAGTAACATTTAATGTTCGTGGGGCAAAGGATTCAATTAGATTAATTTATATTCTAGAAAATGACTGAAAAGAGTTCAGTATTTAAAATTACTTGAAGACTATTTTTCCTTTTATTGAAAATAGAATTATTTTTTCTCACATAATGTATCCTGATCACTGTAAGCACCCTCTCTACTCCTCCTAGTTTCACCTTAATTCCCTTCCTATTTGGAACCATGCCTTTTCTGGCTCTCATTAGAAAACAAACAAGCTTCTAAGGAATAATAATAAAATATAGTAAGATAAACCAAAACAGCACATCATAACAGGACAAAACAAATAAATAGAAAGAAAAGAGGCCAAAATGGGGAGGGGGCACAAGAATACAGGTACAGAGATGCACATGTTCTCATACTCAGGCATCCCATGTAGGGCTGAGTATTCCAAAGTCTCTCACAATAATGTGTGGCTGTGGGCCTCTGTATTTGTTCCTGTCTGCTGCAGGAGCAAGCTATGATAATGAATGAGCAAGGCTCTTATCTATGACTACAACAGAATGCCATTAGGAGTCATTTCACTAGTACTCTTTTGTTGTTTATTTTTAGAACAGTAGTATTTGGTTTTACTCTGGGTCCCTGGGGAATCTAATCTCAGGTTCTTGATCACCCAAGCATTGTCAGGTATGAATTACATCTTTTCTTTACTTTTTTTTTTTTTTTTCCGAGACAGGGTTTCTCTGTGTAGCTTTGTGCCTTTCCTGGATCTCGCTCTGTAGACCAGGCTGGCCTCAAACTCACAAAGATCTGCCTGCCTCTGCCTCCCAAGTGCTGGGATTAAAGGCGTGCTCCACCACCACCCGGCTAATCTTCAAGATCTTATAGCTTTTATCTGGTTAGTTTAACAAGTTCAGTAAGAGAGAGAGAGAAAGAGACCTCATTTTCTACCCAAAGAGCTTCATCACCTCTAGCTTAGACATAAAACTGAATATGAAATCTCTAGATCCCATATCTAGTTTGTTTAGGTTTATAAAGTAAAAAGCACTAGAAAAAAAGTTAGTGGAAATTTCACAGGGGTGCTGTAATAAAACTTACTTAACTCTTAAAATAACTTGATGGAAAGAAGCAGTCATAGGATGAATGCTTTAGGTATTTTAATCTGTACATTGAGTCTTTGCCATCTCATCTCCAGAACTCATTAGCATATAGCATGGATTTGAAGCATGTGCTACCAATCCTGCAGCTCAGGTAATGTGATGCTGACACATTCGCAGCAGGGATGGCAAATGAAGCCTGACTTTCTTAATGCAGACCACAGAAACAAGGAAACTTGATAACACTTCATCTCATTTAACAAATCTAAAATAAAATGTCTGCAAATTACAGAATTTCACAAGCTTGATGAAGTGCAGTTTTCATAATTGACTTATGTTGCAAATTCAAATTCAGAGCTTAATGTCTTGTTTCCACTAAATACACACTAAAATGTAATAAAGACAAACCATTTCTAAAATACAACTTAAAAAACAAAATGCAATGAAGATTAATTAATGATATTACATTTACTAATACATTGGAGATTATAGAAGAATCTTAAAATTTTGGGAAATAGGTCTTGTTTAGACATTGCTATTTTTAATTTAACTTAAAGACATAGATCTGTGTTTCTACTTATCAAGTGTATAAATACCCCTTATTTCTCATTTGCTCTGTTATTTTGTGTGGGGACATAGTTTTCTTGGAGAGACATGACACAAACGTGCTACTCACTCCAGGAAGGGAACCCACCATAGACCAGCCTAACCATTTCATCACAGTCTGACTTGATTAACCAATGATTTTTACTGGGGTATAACAGAAACAGAGCTGAGAGGTTACTTACAGGAAGAGAAATGACCCAAATCAACTGCATCTGGGAAAAATCAACTCCAGTATGGATGGTGACTCAGAAAATCTGCCTCCCTGGATCTCTCTACACAAGTTGCAAGCAGATTGACAGGTCCTAGAAATCTCTCATAGCAAGCCTGGCCAGTAGTTTATTCTGCTCACAGTAGTTTATTCTGCTCACAGTAGTTTATTCTTGCTATAAAGTTGGTATGAACCTTGGAGAATCAAGTTTCTGCTTTCCCTGACATGATATTTCTTTCTTTTTTTTTTTGAGATTGATTTGCTTATTTATTTTAGGATCTTAGAAGAATGAGAGTTTAGATGTTCTTAGCAGGAGAGATTCCTTGTCAACTACAGCACTGGCAAAAGGATAAAGAGACAGAAACAGAATGTGTGGTAGACAAAAAGAAGCCTGGGATGGGATGAGTGCCCAGCTGGTAAAATGCTTATCTTGCAATCATGAGGGCCTGAGTTCATAAACAATGTCAACAAGGTAAGGTGTGATGCTGTGCCCATGTTTTTATTATTAAGAAAATTTCTAGCCGGGCGGTGGTGGCACACGCCTTTAATCCCAGCACTCGGGAGGCAGAGCCAGGCGGATCTCTGTGAGTTCGAGGCCAGCCTGGGCAACCAAGTAAGTCCCAGGAAAGGCGCAAAGCTACACAGAGAAACCCTGTCTCGAAAAACCAAAAAAAAAAAAAAAAAAAAAAAAAGAAAGTTTCTATTCATTTTACATACCAACCACAGATCCCTTCTCCTCCCTTCTCCCACCTAACCTAACCATCCCACTCACCATTCCACCTCCTCCAAGGCAAGGCCTCCTATGGAGAGTCAGTAGAGCCTGATACACTCAGTTGAAGCAGGTCCAAGCCCCTACCCCTGCACCAAGGCTGAGTAAGGTGTCCCACCGTAAGTAGTGGGCTCCAAAAAGCCTACTCATGCTCTAATGATGGATCCTGATCCCACTGCCTGGGAAGTCCTTAAGCAGATCAAGTTACATAACTGTCTCTCTTATGCAGAGGACCTAGTCCAGTCCCATGGAGGCTCCACAGATATTAGTCCACAGTTCACGAGTTCCAACTAGTTTGGTTTGGTTGTCTCTGTATGTTTTCCCACCATGATCTTGATGTCCATAGCTTATGTATTCTTTCTTCTCTCTCTTCAACTGGATTCCTGAAGTTCAGCCTGGTGCGTGGCTGTGGATCTCTGCATCTGCTTCCATCAGTTACTGGATTGTAGCTAGAATTTTCCTGTGTCCCAGCTTGCCAGGGATCAAGACAAATCTCTCTCACCTGCCAGTCCCACAGCCTCTCGGAACCAAGTAAACATACAGAGGCTTATATTATTTACAAACTATATGGCCATTTGCTCAAACTTATTACTCACTAGCTCTTACACTTAAATTAACCCATAATTCTTATTTATGTTTAGCCATGTGGCTTAGTACCTTTTCCGAATTCTGCCTTCACATCTTGCTTCTTATGGTGGCAGCTGGCAGCATCTCCCGACTCAGCCCTCCTGTTCCCAGAATTCTACTCTTTCTTTGCCCCACCTATACTTTGTGCCTGGCTGCAGGCCAATCAGCACTTTATTTATTAACCAATCAGAGCCACACATTCATAGCATACAGATATTCACAGCACTGGGTGAAGGCTCTATAATGACAATTAAGATATTCACGAATCTGATTACCAGGATAGGCTAGTTCAGGCACCCTCTCCACTATTGCCAGTAGTCTAAGGTGGGGTCATCCTTGTAGATTCCTGGGAACACCCCTAGCACTTGGTTTCTCCCTATTCCCATGATGTCTCCCTCTGTCATGGTATCTCTTCCATTCCTCTTCCACTCCATCCCTGTTCCAGCTCAAACATTCCTTATGTTCTCATCCCCCATCCCCTACCTTCCATTGCCCCCATCACCCACAGTTTGCTCATGGAGATCTCATCCATTTCCTTTTTCCAGGGTGATCCATACATCCCTCTTGGGGTTCTACGTGTTAGCTAGCCTCTCTGGAGCTGTGGTTCGTAGTCTGGTTATCCTTTGCCTTTCATCTAGTATCCATTTATGAATGAGTACATACCATATTTGTCCTTCTGAGTCTGGGTTACCTCACTCAGAATGATATTTTCTAGTTCCATCCACTTGCCTGCAAATTTCATGAAGTCATTGATTTTTACTGCTGAGTAGTATTCCATTGTATATATGTGCCACATTTTCTTCATCCATTCTTTGGCTGAAGGGCATCTAGGTTGTTTCCAAGTTCTGGCTATTATGAACAATACTGCCATGAACATAGTTGAGCACGTGTCCTTGTAGGTTTTTTGTTTTGTTTTGTTTTGTTTTTGTATTTGTTTGGTTTTTTGAGACAGGGTTTTCTCTGTGTAGTTTGGTGCCTGTCCTGGATCTCACTCTGTAGACTAGGCTGGCCTCAAACTCATAGGGATCTGCCTGGCTCTGCCTCCTGAGTACTGGGATTAAAAGCATGCACCACAACCACCTGACTATGTGTCCTTGTAGTATGATTGAGTGTTCATTGGGTATATGCCCAAGAGTGTTATCGCTTGGTCCTGAGGTAGATTGACATCCAATTTTCTGAGAAACCACAATACTGATTTCCAAAGTGGCTGTACAAGTTTGCACTCCCACCAACAGTGGAGGAGTGTTCCCCTTGCTCCACATCCTCTCCAACATAAGCTGTCTTCAGTGTTTTTGATCATAGCCATTCTGACAGGTATAAAATGATATCTCAGAGTCCTTTTGATTTGCATTTCCCTGATGACTAAGGATGGTGAGTAATTCCTTAAATGTCTTTTGGCCATTTGAGATTCTTCTGTTGAGAATCTCTGTTTAGCTCTGTAGCCCATTTTTTTTCATTGAATTGTTTGGTAATTTGATGTCTAGTTTCTTGAGTTCTTTATATATTTTAGAGATCAGCCCTCTGTCAGATTTTGGGTTGGTGAAGATCTTTTCCCATTCTGTAGGCCATTGTTTTGTCTTATTTACCATGTCCTTTGCCTTACAAAAGCTTCTCAGTTTCAGGAGGTTTCATTGATTAATTGTTGCTCTCAGTGTCTGTGCTACTGGTGTTATATTTAGGAGGTGGTCTTCTGTGATAATGTGTTCAAGACTACTTCCTACTTTTTCTTCTGTCAAGTTCAGTGTAACTGGATTTATGTTGAGGTCTTTGGTCCACTGGGACTTGAATTTTGTGCATGGAGATAGATATGGACCTATTTGCAATCTTCTACATGTTGACATCCAGTTATGCCAGCACCATTTGTTGAAGATGTTTTCTTTTTCCATTGTACAGTTTTGACTTCTTTGTCAAAATTCAGGTGTTCATAGTTGTGTGGATTTATGTCAGGGTCTTCAATTTTATTCCATTGGTCCATTTGTCAGTTTTTATGCCAATACCAAGCTGTTTTTTTTAAATGATAGCTCTATAGTAGAGCTTGAGGTCAGGTATGGTGATGCCTCCAGAGGCTGCTTTATTGTTCAGAATTATTTTAGCTATCCTGGGATTTTTGTTTTTCATTATGAAGTTAAGTATTGGGATTTTGATGGGAATGGTATTGAATCTATAGATTGCTTTTGGTAAGATTGGCATTTTTACTGTGTTAATCCTACCTATCCATGAGCATGAGAGATCTTACCTTCTACATGTCCTATGCTGCCCTCTCCCTACCATTAGAAATCTTTAAATTTTGAAGAACATTCTGTAAAACAAAAAGGTATTCTCAGCATTTACTACAGCTTGCAGTAATCTGGTGAGTGCTTGCTTTTCTACCTGTAGTAGAAAAAAGGGGAAAGTAGTAACACAGGCTGTCCTAGTAGAACTTTAAGCTGTTAGTCTTATTAGCCACTCAGCATAAACACAGAAAAGTAAGGGTGAGTGTGGCTACAGTAGTTAATTTTATGTGTCAACTTAACTAGACTAATTAGGTGACAAGGATTCAGGGATGCTTTCATTCAGATTTTACTGCAAAGCCATCCTTTCAAGCCATGATTAACACCTGTAAGGGGCTGACTTTAAATGATTATCTTCTATAATCCATACATCGACGTACTTTAGAGAAATGAGTGGAGTTGAGTGAAAAAGAATGGGCCACGCTTTTGTTCCACTGCATAGGATTTCTGCTTAAATGTCTCTTTTGGACTCAAACGTATAATAGTCACTCCTATCTGAACCTTTAGCCTGCCAGCCTGTCCTACTGATTTAAGGCTTACCACCTACAGGGACTTTAGAATAACATCAGCCAATTTCTTAAAATAAATGTCTATCTATCTATGTACTATCTTTCATCTATGTATTTACCTGACATCTGTCCCCTGAGTTCATTTTCTCTGAAGTACCTGAGTAATATGATCATAGTATCAAGAAAGAAAATGGGCATAAACCAAAAATATCATTAATCATAAAATAAAATTAGGTACTATTGTTTCTTATGGGGTGATCCCTCATTTGTGACCAAATCATTTTAGGGAAAGACATCTCTATCAGAACCATCACAAATAAGTGGTCATTAAGAAAGGTCATTGTCCCCTTGAAAATTGATGTTACGCAAATACAGACAATAATATGTCAGATTATGACCTATTTGACTTGGTTCTTTTGAATATTTCTCTCCACCTCCTAGGGTCCAATCCTTTGTGTATTGCTTGACATCCACCTGAGGTAATTGCATATTAGACAAGAAATGGATACTTGATTCAGACAGGCCATGTATACTCTACTTTCTGAGGATCTGATGGTCTGTTTTTAAGTTGAGCTATCTTCTGTCAGTATTCTTGTAAATGAAGAGAAACTGAATAAAGCAAACATGATATATAAAGCAAAGGAAATCATTCTTTTTACAGAAAGACCAAGAGAAACTAAGCTCTTCAAACTAACCTCAATCAATAATAACCAGATTCAATTACTTCGGATTTCATGAAATAGATCAATAGAGTTAGACTAAATTCCTATCCCCTTTTCAACTTCATTTTCTTCTTCTTCAAGCTTAACTGAGTGACTTATACACAAAAGCTTTCAGAAAAATAGACAACTGGTTTCTTCTTTATAAAATCAACTATTACTTGTCTTTCCCTTGATGTCTCATCTGTGAAATCTTAAACAATCTAGATAGATGAAGTTGATGTCTGCTTTTCATTCAGTGACACTACAGAAATCACATCAGCACTTTCCTAATGGAATTTGATGTATTATTCACACAAAGAATTCAGAATGAGTGAAAATATAGGTTTGGATTTCTATTGATTATTTTATTTAGAAACATACAAATAGAGGATCACAAATTAAATTGTAAAATGTCCATAACTGATCATATTCTGATATCTGTAAAAAGAAAAATAAAAGACCAAAAACTGAAAAAAATAATTTAAAATAAATAATGTGGTATATGTATTAAGTCAAACGTGGAATGATTTGTAATCAAACATGCTAGTATTTTAGATAGGATTTTGATGTGAAGTATGTAAGTAAATGCATTTTAGCGAGGCTTCTGGATCTTGCCAATCTTAGCCAACCCACAGAGGACCTTTCCCATCTGCACTGTGAGAGCTCAGTGGTGCTCACTGAGGAAGTATGAGGTCATACCCTGCCACTGTGGAGACTCAGGTTTATGAGATCTAAAGTCAATACCCCAAGCAATTACTCAGCTTATCTGTTGCTTCAGTTTAATCAAGAGACTGTTTGTATAGTCTATCCGACAGTGACCCAGACTTCCACTAAAGAGAAATTTTGGGCAAGAATAATCTTTTCTGCTCCTGATACAAGGTTTTCTTTTATCATAAAAGTTCAGTAAAACTTGACTTTTCCTCAGAAAAATGTTACATCTCAGGAGTGATAGTAAAAAGGTGTTTCAAAGTTACACTATGTAAAACCAATACATAAAAAAGACAAAAATTATAATTACCCATTTTATTGATCAGTCAAACAAGTGTCGTAATGCATTATTCAGGCAAATATTATAAAGTTGAGTGACTTTCATTTGTTCATTTGATATTTCAGATGTGTATGACAAAACATCCAATAAACCTATCAGTCTTGAGTATTGCTATGCAATATTTGCCATGAGGCTTAAACTATACTTCTAGAGCACTTGATTTACATGTCAGAGAGCCTAGGTTTGATCCCCAGTACTGCCAAATATAATTAGTACTTATAATATTAATTCATCTGGCATCATATATATTTAATTGATTAGCATATATAAATATCTTTAAAATGCTTCTCCAATTTATATGTCAAAGTTAATCAGTAGATGTGGTAGTTTGGCTGAGAATGGTTGTCATAAGCTCATAGGATTGGATACTTGATCCTGAATTTGTGGAACTGTTGAGGAAGAATTTGGAGGTGTGGTCTTGTTGAAGGAGATGTGTCACTGGGGACAGGCTTTAAGGTTTCAAAAGCCTCCAGCCTTCTCTGTGGGTTTCCCCATCATGACTTTGATGCCCCCATCACAGTTCCTCCCCCCTTCTCTTCCACTGGACTCTAGGTGCTCGGCCCTGTGCCTAGCTGTGGAACTCTGCATCTACTTCCATCGGTCACTAGATGAAGGCTCTATGATAAGCTAGTGGGAGCTTATAGACTCTGGATGGACAGCTGGGGAACCTGAAGGGGACCAAACTAGGCTCTCTGAATTTGGGTGACAACTGTGTGGCTTGATCAGTTTGTGGAACCCCTGGCAGAAGGACTAGGATTTATCCGTGGTACATGACCTGGCCATTTAGAACACACTCCCAGTGGTAGGGTTCCTTGCTCAGCCTTGATGCAGGGGAAAGGGGGTTGGTCTTGCCTCAACTTGATGTGCCAAACCTTATTGACTCCTGTAGCTGGAGAGACTCCCCATGGGAGGCCTTTGAGGATTGGATAGGGGGTGGGGTGGGGGGAAGGTGGAAGGAGAGCAGGAGGAGAGGAGGTAGGGGGAACTGTGGTTGGTCTATAAAATGAAAAAATAAAATAAAATAATTTTTAAAAAGCCTCCAGTCACCCCTAGTGCACTGTCTCCTGCTTGCTATTTGAAAGACATGAGTTTTCATCTTTTGCTCTTGCTGTCTGACACCTGCTACCTCCACTCCAACATCATGGACTCTAGCTCCCTGCAACCATAGACCTAAATAAACATTTTCTTCTATAAGTCTTCTTGTTAATGTTGTTCTACCACAATAGAACAGTAACTAAGATAGAAGCAATATTTACATTTCCTGAAAACAATTGTTCTGAAAATCATCCTGAATGCATAGCCTTGGATACTTGCCCATTTTTTTAAAAATCCCAGGTGGTTGTTGTCTGCATTTAAATTAGACACTTACACAGAGCAATACTACTGAACAATAACTTGTCCTTTATCAACACGTCCTTGATTATTAATTTCTTCAGTATATGGCAATATAGAATCAAGTACCTTCCCTGCAACTGTATTATCTGAATCAAATATAAATATACTCATCAGTACTGAGTACAGCATCGATTTCAAAAATCTCATCTCAATTGCAATGTTCTATGGTTAAATGGAGAGCAATTTTATGTACAAATCTGCTGCACAGTCGTGTCCAGTGTATTTGTTCTTAGCACAGAGAACCATAGTTCACTTGTCCCATAAAAGCATCAATTAATGGGAAAAGGACTTAGAGAATTACTAACATAATACTTTTTTTTTATTTTTTTAAATTAAAATATAATCACATCATTTTCTTCTTCACTTTCCTAGCTCCAAACCTTCCCATGTAAAACACTTCCTCTCTCAAATTCATGGCCTCTATTTCTGTTCGTAAATATATAAATTCTACCAATCAAAATGCAGATATAAGTGATCATGTGATATCCAGCCCCAAATGATACATCTACAACACAACTCCTGTACGTAAGGCTCAGGGATCAGAGCAGCAGAGGAGGTGGAAATATTGTAAGAATCAGAAGGAAAGGAAGTTTGCTGTGAGACTGCATCTCCCAAAATTATCACGAAGTTACATAATACTATCTGTGGCCAAGGGCAAGGGAAAAAATCATAGAAGAAAGGGATTACCATCATCTGTGCAGGGTAATTTCATGACAAGCCTCAGCGAACTATGCAACAGGTAGCCAAAAGGGCACTGAGTGCTGACATCATGAAGGTTGTCAGTCTTCCAGTTTCACTGTATATCTTTGTTCTCCATTTTGCACTTTTTTTTGGAGTTCCAATGCCATTTGGGGGCTCTCAGGTTGCACTGAAGCAGATCTCAGAAACATGAATAAAGTAAAAGAGAGAGACTTATCTGCCAGGTGTGATAAGTCCTAAACTAGGTCATAGGAATACAAGGATTTCTGAGCCCAGCTCAGTCCTTTCCTAGACAGTGTAGAAGTTGTCATCTTCCACAGACTGTACCTCAGTTCCTCAAAGCCCTCCAGCTCCCACATGTAGAGCTGTGGCACTCTGCTGCACTCCTCCATGGCCACACATCTTTCTTAGTGCCTGTCTCTCGTCCTAGTTTGAATTGGAAGAACATTTACCTGGTTTGTCTTGTTTAGTGCTACATCACAGGACCTGGCACACAATAAGGGACCTAGAACTGTTTTTGAATGAATTAAAAGGTTACCCTTGCTGGACAATCTCAATGTCTCTAAAGGTCTTCCATATTCAATTAGAAAATGAAGTCATCTTGTATGTAATAGATGTTCTGTGACACATAAATAAAAGCCCCAGACCTATCTCTTAATTAGTGAGAGATGGAGAAAGCTCTGGGAAAGAAGTGAAACTGTACCATCAATCAGGGCTCATGCATACACACATTAATCTGATGATCTGTCATACAGAGGCTGACAGCGGTGCAGAGTGGACAATGGCAGAAGTCAAAGGGCAGGAGGCCTAACCAACCCACTGCATCAAGCCACCTCTCTTCCAATGCTCCCTTCATTTTATGAGGTGACTTTCACATAGCATACACTTTTTAAATCCCCAAATCTATGTAAAAACATCCCTTCTTCATGCCACACAAAAGGACCACAATCTTGTGTACTTGGAAACCTCTCTAGGGGAATGCTTGCATATACCGTAAATGCTATCGTTCAGAATTTTTGATATTCACTGTTGTTGTTTGGCTTTAAACTTGTAATATATGGCTCAGTCTCTGTAGTTAATAGTTATCTATCAAATAATAAGATATGCCATTTCCAGCTAATTGATAATCAGTGTGATTTGAATAAAAATAGAAAACTCTGAGCACAGAGAAAGGGCACAGGATGCTATTAGGTACAGCTCCTCAGAGGGAAAGGCAACTAGGTGGAAATCTACAGGGTGAACAGGAGGATGTGACAAGTCCCAGACAGCAGCCAAACACAACAAGGCACGATGAGTTAGAGAAATATTGGCTGTTCAGTAGATTTCACCAAGAGTAGCAGGTCAGAAGTGGCAGAAAGTATACAGATAACTAGACAATGATCAAAGCCAGATTAAGAGGGCCTTGAAAAGTGAGCCAAGGGTTTGCAATTCCTCCTGGAAGCAGGAAAGATCTATTAACATTCTTAAATTAGGAAGCAGTAGTA